>NW_011888977.1:830502-834508 GCF_000151845.1 Pteropus vampyrus | reverse complement strand
CTGCCGCGGAGGGGACACATATGTTCCAGTGACGCTGGGCTCGGCTCAGTGTCGGGGAAGCATGGAGCCGCCCTCCTGCTGTTCAGTAACTGATGACCATTTTTCTCCAATTAAACTGAAATTGTAGGATCCTCAGACTTAGACACCCAAGTAAAATAATTAGTGCTTCAAATGTTAATTGCGCTCAGATGTGCCTTTGCCTGTGGAGGCCGTCTGCAAGTGAGCATGCTGAAAGGTAAGCCTCCGTGGAGGGGGCTCTGCTGCCACACTCCAACCGCCCCCCCATTCCGGCAGCCTGGCCTCCCCAAGAACCCCAGTGAGGCCAAGACCTTGTGACACGGCCGTGATGGCTGTGCGGGACCTGCTGTGCTGCTCTGCGTGGCCTGGCCCCAGGAACCCACAGGCAGTGCTGCATAATATTTAGAATGAAGGTTATTTCTTGCCTCTGAAGTCAAACAGGTCTGGCCCAGACCGAGGCTCTGCCCCACGCTGGGCCAGCAACTTGGACCAGGGCAAGACACGTCGCCTCTCTGAGATTCACTGCCCTTGTGCAGAACACGGAGAGTAAAACCAGCCCTGCTGAATGAAGGGCCTGAGAGCCTGGAGCATCTTTCTATCCATCCCTGTGTCCTCGGCACCCACCAGGCCCCAGAAGTGCTCTCTCCCCATGGGCAATGAGGGGCCGTTCCGTGCAGCCTGCCTGCCCCTAGGGAAAGTCTGCTGCTGCCCCCTGAGCCCTGAGAAGAAGGGGTGTAGGGCTCCTACACCCACCGCCACACCTCCAACCTGCTCACAGACTAGGGGCAGCACCTCCCTGCCCGCAGAGAGGCGTGTACTTCCCGAGGCTTCTACTGCTGTGACTGTGCCTGCTCGCGTGCCCCGGCTCTGCTCTCTGCAGAGATGACAAGCCTAAGAGGCTTAGGCTCCTTTATGCCCTGCGTCCCAAGAAAATCCATTTAGATATTCTGTGTTCCTTGATACACCACATAATAAGGTTCCTTTATCTCTCGTTGTCATGGGAAGTATATATTAACTGATTAATATTAATGTGTTGGCCGATTAATATTAATATCCAAACTGATTCATACTTCACAAGTGCCGCAGAGCCCAGACAGCTGTGGGGTTTTGGCAGCTCCCAGGGGAGACAGCATAACTCCGTGCTGACCCTCCCCACTGTGCCTCCTGATGGACACCGTGTTCTCCAGCACCGTCTGTCAGAGCTGCCGTGGAAGTGTGTTTGGACTCTGAATGGGGCAATTAAAACCCTTGCCATCTAAGACAGCATATTTTAGCATTTAAACATTTTACATTCTCCTAACATATTTTCCCAGTAACGCTGTTAAATTAGGTGATAAAAGATTATTTCTTGCTTCTGAAGTCGAAATACGTTACCCTTCTTCCTTATCTGCCTGGAATTAGAAAGGTTTCAGTATTTTATGTTCTAAAGGTTTCATTATCAAAATTTGCCAGACTTTACAAAACAAACATTTTTCCCCCTTGTTTTAATCAAGGATGGACAGAGCCTTAGTCTTCTGATGCGAAGACTGTGTTCGGCATTGGGCGGAGGGGGTAGTGCCATATTTTGTAGCAGCCAGGATGTACACTCGGGACTCAAGGGGATCAATGGGGACTAGGGTTACCTTTGATTTGAAGTTGTCACCTGTGCCACCTCCTGAGTATCAGAGAAGCCAAAGACAGTCAGGGAGGCTCCAGCTTCCTGTCCCTCTTGCCCACAGGAAGGCACTACCAGAGGCTGCACTTTGGGCCAGTGGAGCTGGACTGGGGCCATGTAACTTCCCCAGCCCTCTCTCCTCCAGCTACCTGCCAGTCTAGCCCCAGCCATGGTCTGGCCCTCATCTCAAGTCCTTTCCTCTCAACCTTGAACCATTCACCTACCACCATTCACTCATCATCCACCATCTACCCACCACCCACCAGCATCCGCCCGACACTCACATCTGACATAGAAGACACCCCTTATGCAACACACGAGCCTCTCCCCACCCTGATTCCCCTACCCGCACCTCTCAGTTAAATGTGCCATGAGCAGGGGCTGAGGCCACTACCTAGTAATGGATCTCTTTCCCCCAGTGTCCAGCATCCCTGAGTTACCTCGGATCATAACCTCTTATGGGCAAACTCTCCGATGTGGCACTGTAGGCCTCAGGGCTCGTCCGTGAACAGACCTCTCCGTCTCAGGAAGACAGCGGCTATGTTCCCCTGGGACTTGACCCCAGTCCTGCCTCCTCCATCCCCTGTTCTTCTGTTTGGCTGCCAGGGGCAGGATTAATTTTACTGGCAGGGAAGGTCCTGCTCCCACAGCCTCTGGCCAGCCCGGAGCTTTAGCTGGGCTGATGGAAACAGTCTGAGTTTCTCTGTGGCAGTACCGTGAGTGGTCACCAGCCCTGCATGCCATCTCCAGCCTCTGCCCTGTCTCAAGGAGGCAGCCAGTCTCAGATGTGGGGGGCATGGGTGACAGCATCTCTGACAGAAGACCTCAGCCGAAAGCGAGGACGGGAGCTGAGGAAGCGGGGCTGCTGGTTTCTTCCCGAGCCCAGGCTGGGTCTTATCTAAACCCGTCGTGGAGGTGAACTTATCAACCTCAGGTCCCCTGAGCTCTTCCCTGCAGGGCAAGGTCTTAGTGGAAAAGGATCACGCTCTGTTAGCCGCTGAGTGAGAGATGCCAGCCCAGGGGCACCTGTCTGCAGCCCAGTTGGTCCTCATTCTTCTGAGGAGCTCAGCCCTGCAGGGCCATCCTAGCCTGGTTCCATTCAGCTCTCTCCCCACCCAAGGCAGGGCTGCAGACTGGAAAATGGCCCCAGCGTATTCCAGAAGCTGTCCTGAGCACACGGGAAAGGTGTGACCCTCAGGAGGCACATGTGCCTCCCAAGGCCCTGACCTCGGCAGGCTCATGCTCTCAATCAGGGAGGCAGCGGGGCAGACAAGAGTCAAAAGCTGGAAATGACATTCTCAGGACGTTCGCCTCCAGCACTCAGGACACTGCCTTCCTGTGGATTTTCAGATCTTCTGGAATCTCCGCCATCCCCAACCAGAAATTCTCACCAAAGCCTCATGCACCCAAAGCCTGATCCCTCCCATTCAAGCTCCCACCGCCTGACACCACAGGTGTCTTGTGTCCTTTCTGCCTGCATGTGTGTTACACGGCAGCCCCTCTTTCTGCCATCACCTGCCTACAAACGAAACATGATAGCCATCGTAAGAATCCCCAGTGTGATTTATCGCCACCATCACAATACTTTGTTTGGAGCCGCAAACCTCCAGACATAAATCAAGTCATTAGAAGGAATGACGTTTAATCCTGCAGAAGATGCCTCGGTGGGCCGAGCAGCTCTCACCCAGCTACTGAACCATTAATTCTGGAGAGGATGGCCCCGCACACCCCCACGGGCAGCGCTTCATCTCCACCGCACGCAGGCATGGAAGGCCGCTGCTTTGTGTCTTGGAATAGCGCATTCGTGACTGCAAAGAGGTGCCCCAAACACATGCCCAGTAATGAAGAAGGAAGTCTTCATTCCGCAGGAATTGCGCGCAGCCGGGAGGGGCCGCCTCTGCACCTGTGATGGCTCCCCTCCTGGAGCCGCCGCTGGTTTGACTTCAAAGGCAGCAGGAAAACAGCTCAGAACATCTCTCCTCTCACAGTGACCCCGCCACCCTTCAAGCAGCCGTTTCGCAGGGATCATATTCTATTTGCAAAGCCACGGGGCTGATTCCCAGGGCTTTGCTGCAGGTGTGTGGGCCAAGGCTGAGCCTGGAGGGGAACGGAGGGACCTCAGACAGCGCCTCGTGGGAACCCAGCAGCCCCCACCCCACCAGGCAAAAACCAACACTGAGTCCCCTGAAAATGCGGCCTCTCATAGTCCAGGAGACCTCCCCAACATGCTGGAGAGAGGAGGGGACCAGGAGTCTCAGCTGAGGGATCGCTTTAAAGTCTCTGGCAAATTCTAAGTCCACATGACAATTGTGAAATTCTGGATGACATTCCAGT
>NW_011888977.1:823330-830452 GCF_000151845.1 Pteropus vampyrus | reverse complement strand
AGCTGAGGAAGCGGGGCTGCTGGTTTCTTCCCGAGCCCAGGCTGGGTCTTATCTAAACCCGTCGTGGAGGTGAACTTATCAACCTCAGGTCCCCTGAGCTCTTCCCTGCAGGGCAAGGTCTTAGTGGAAAAGGATCACGCTCTGTTAGCCGCTGAGTGAGAGATGCCAGCCCAGGGGCACCTGTCTGCAGCCCAGTTGGTCCTCATTCTTCTGAGGAGCTCAGCCCTGCAGGGCCATCCTAGCCTGGTTCCATTCAGCTCTCTCCCCACCCAAGGCAGGGCTGCAGACTGGAAAATGGCCCCAGCGTATTCCAGAAGCTGTCCTGAGCACACGGGAAAGGTGTGACCCTCAGGAGGCACATGTGCCTCCCAAGGCCCTGACCTCGGCAGGCTCATGCTCTCAATCAGGGAGGCAGCGGGGCAGACAAGAGTCAAAAGCTGGAAATGACATTCTCAGGACGTTCGCCTCCAGCACTCAGGACACTGCCTTCCTGTGGATTTTCAGATCTTCTGGAATCTCCGCCATCCCCAACCAGAAATTCTCACCAAAGCCTCATGCACCCAAAGCCTGATCCCTCCCATTCAAGCTCCCACCGCCTGACACCACAGGTGTCTTGTGTCCTTTCTGCCTGCATGTGTGTTACACGGCAGCCCCTCTTTCTGCCATCACCTGCCTACAAACGAAACATGATAGCCATCGTAAGAATCCCCAGTGTGATTTATCGCCACCATCACAATACTTTGTTTGGAGCCGCAAACCTCCAGACATAAATCAAGTCATTAGAAGGAATGACGTTTAATCCTGCAGAAGATGCCTCGGTGGGCCGAGCAGCTCTCACCCAGCTACTGAACCATTAATTCTGGAGAGGATGGCCCCGCACACCCCCACGGGCAGCGCTTCATCTCCACCGCACGCAGGCATGGAAGGCCGCTGCTTTGTGTCTTGGAATAGCGCATTCGTGACTGCAAAGAGGTGCCCCAAACACATGCCCAGTAATGAAGAAGGAAGTCTTCATTCCGCAGGAATTGCGCGCAGCCGGGAGGGGCCGCCTCTGCACCTGTGATGGCTCCCCTCCTGGAGCCGCCGCTGGTTTGACTTCAAAGGCAGCAGGAAAACAGCTCAGAACATCTCTCCTCTCACAGTGACCCCGCCACCCTTCAAGCAGCCGTTTCGCAGGGATCATATTCTATTTGCAAAGCCACGGGGCTGATTCCCAGGGCTTTGCTGCAGGTGTGTGGGCCAAGGCTGAGCCTGGAGGGGAACGGAGGGACCTCAGACAGCGCCTCGTGGGAACCCAGCAGCCCCCACCCCACCAGGCAAAAACCAACACTGAGTCCCCTGAAAATGCGGCCTCTCATAGTCCAGGAGACCTCCCCAACATGCTGGAGAGAGGAGGGGACCAGGAGTCTCAGCTGAGGGATCGCTTTAAAGTCTCTGGCAAATTCTAAGTCCACATGACAATTGTGAAATTCTGGATGACATTCCAGTGTTTAGCTCTGCTTCCTGTCCTCAGCTTAAAGCTAACGAGGGTGCTGTGCTGTGCTCGGTCGCCCGCGTGTGTCAGCAGCGCTGGAAGTCGCAGGGCTGGGTTGCGTGGTTTGTGTCTGGACGATGTTTCCCCCAACACTTCGCACTGTTTTCCAGCCGAGAGCTTCGACCTTCAGGTCTGTCTCTGGTTCACTACGGCCAAACCCAGGGGAGGGGCTTCTCTCCCACCAGCTCCTGCCTAGCCCAGACCTCCCTCGAAAAGCCAGCCGCTGGCTGGAGACAGACATTCCCTCGCCTTACCCGTTGGACTTCTGACTCCCTAAGCCCTCCAGCCCTGCGCTTGGTGGTCCTCCAGAATCTTCCCTCCCTTCTCATCTGCCTGCTCCGCCTGAGTCCAGGCCCCACCGTTGCTCACCTACCTTAGGATGTAAGAGTCCTAACCTGCCTTCCCCTCCCTTTAGGCCTTACTCGTCTCCAAGCCATTCCCCAGTCACCTCCAGAAAGACCTTTGAATGTGCAGCCCGAAGGCCCTCCAACCCCCCTGCCCCTTATCTCAGCCATGCAGTCCCTGCTCCAGGTTTGGTCACCTTTCATGGGCCTGGGGCTGGGTGCACAGGACTTGTGGGTCTTTGCATGTGTGACGTGGGTGTGGGGCACAGCCCCAGTACATTGTGATGGGGCCATGGGACGATAGGATGCTTGTGCTCCCCAGGATGGCCTGGGGCTAACACAGGCAGCCCAGGGGTGTCCACTGCTGGACTGACCCCAGGGTGCTGGGTTGGGCAGAGCCAAGGGCTGGCCAGCCAGAAAGGAGAGGAAGTGATTCTTGGCTAGATATTCAGGGACATGGCGTCCCCACAGCCAGCCACTGCCAAGGCCACGATTAATACCTGTACTCTGGGCCTTTCCCCTCAGAGAAGCCAGCCAAATCCTTAGGTTAGAGGCTTCTTGAGCCGCTAGTGGCCTGATTCTTGGCTGGACCCAACGCCAAGTTCAAGGCCCTGCCTTCGGAGCATTACCTCTCCTCTCAGATGTGCACTGCAGCTCTCCAGACCCACCGCAGAGAATATCCGTACAGACTGCCAGGGCCCCCCTGGTGCTCCAGGCACCTCCAGCCTTGCCCTGTGATCTGTGAGTCGCCAGAGGCCCTGTTCTGTGCCGAGGCACACAGGATGACCCCTGCAATGCAGTTGCCCCTTGGTGGCCGCTGTGGTGCTCGGAGAGACACTGGAGATAGGAAGGGCCTGAAGCTGCAGCTGCCCATCCGTGTGCTTGAGCCGGGAGCAGGAGGGAGGGCCTGCCGCTCAGAATTGGGGTACAATCAGCGGACAGCAGTGACTACCGGTGCACAGCCACTTGGAGCTTTCTTCTAAGGATCAGTGCATCCATCCCTGAGCCCCCGGGCAGCCCTGAGCAGGAAACTGGCTCCCCCTTGGGGGCCTGGAATGCCTCTCTCAGGGCAGAGAGGCCCCTGCAGCAGGTGGCCGGTGGGGGGGGTTGGTGGGCAGTCTGCGTTTCAAGGAAGCACCAGCTAAGATGGATTTGCTTTTGTGGCTCTTCAGGGTATCTCAGGCAACAGCTGTGACTGTTCTGACAGCCACAGGCCAGCTCAGTAATTGACGCCACAGCCGGAACGACACATCCCGAAGGCAGCTTGAGCTGAACTGATCATTATCTTGTGACCTGGCCAGCACTGTGATGAGGCCGCCCCAGTGGCAGCCCCCGATGGCCTGACTCTGTTCCGGCGAGGCAGTGCCTGTCTCAGGGCTGGGCCAGTCAGTGTTGCTGTCACTTTTCCTGCAAACAGGCAGCCCCTCGGTGGGTCACCTCTGCCTCAGACTCCAGCACGACTCACTCATTTTTATTTCCTGGTAACCTCTAGTGGGAATTCACCAATATGTAAGGCAAATTGGATCTCTTCCTGCAGAGCTGGCTGAAGAGCAGTCACTAGGTGCTCTGACAGCCAAACAGGAGGAGTCATGATCTCCATCCCATCTGATGGCCACAGCCACTCGGAGCTGGTGCTGGGACTCCCCGCGGGCTCTGGACAAAGGCAGGACTGAGGCCAGGCCCGCTGGCTGGGCGTCAGGTTGTCAGCGGCCTCAGTTCCACATTCTCTATCTCGTGAGAGGCGCTGGGACCCACTCACCCAGCCCCGGAGAGACACAGGCCCATGGAACTTGCTCCCGCGCATGTACATCTGTCCCCTCCCTCCCCATCCTTCATCTGCCCTCTGGATGTCTACACTTGGAACACTCACAGGCATCTCAGACTCAATGAGAATCTGCCTTGCTTCACAGGAAATGGCACCAGTGCCCACCCACTACTCAAGTCGGAAAGCAAGATCTGCCTTATTCCATCCGCAGGTGGCCCCCAGGTCCTGCTGATGCGGTGGCGTGCAGGAGCTGGCTTGCTCAGTCCTCGAGGGCCCAACTCCTCGTTCAGATGAGCAGCTTGAAATCTACTGTGGTGGGTGTGTGTACACCACTGAAATCAGCAAACGCTACTAATTGGGCTCCTCCCCCACCCCCTCCCCATCACCCAGGGAGCCAGTTGTTAAAACATTTACCGGCACAGCCACTCTGCTGACTATTCCTCTGCCCTAAATACCCTTTACGTCTTCCTCCGCATTCTGCCATTAGCAGCTGGGGCCAGACCTTGGACACCGCCTGCCTGGAAAATGGCAACATCTGCTGACCAGCCTTTCTGCTTCTGTCTTCAGCTCTTCATCTCAGAAAGGTCCTTAAATTCAAAATAACCCCCAGCTTAAGCCCTTCTCCCCTTGGATCTCAGGAGAGAAGAGCTAGTTCCGTTGCCAGGATCATAAAGCCCCTTGCGTGCAGGCTTCTGTCAGCCACCGGCGTCCTGCCATCTCCTCACGGCCTTCAGTCTCTACATCCCTTCACTGTAGGAACCCTGCTGTCAGAGTGCAAAGCCACCAAGCTCTGCCAGGAAGGCCATCATCGCCCTCGGGGGCCAAGTAATTGTCACCACCTCAGCCCTCACCTGATTTGCTGACATCCCCTACCACATGCTGCCTGCCACGTTCTGTCACATGTGGAACTGCCATTCGAGGCCTCGCTTCCCTGCTAGACTGTAAACTCCATGAGAGGAGGGATCATGACTATCTCATCCATGAACAAGACACTGTCACCAGTGACCAAGACACTGCCTGGCACATACAGGTGCTCGGTCGGTTTGGAGTGAATGGTGTTGGACAGAATGCTGTTCTGCCACCTGCTGTCCTTGCTGCCAACATACTGCGGGGGAGGCAGAAATGTGGGGCCAGCGGGGGCACTGTGGTCTTGCTGTCGAGTGAGCCCCTTCTCATCCGCAGCAGCATTCACTAACCCCTGCTTATCCTCCAAGCCTACGGGTGTTGAAAGAATACGCAAAAGGAAGAACAGCATTACCTTCTGTAAGCCATGAGCCATGTGCTCTCTGAAACTCTGCACAGACATGAATGCACACACTCCCCACCCAGCACACGGCAGGAAGCAGGCACACGTGTGGCACGGAGATGCGGTACGATGCATCCCCTTGGCGTGCATGGCGAAACGTAGCATAAAACATATCAGGTCCTGTTCCATGCAACATGCACACATGGGGGTGCAGTGTGGTGCATGGCACATGTGTGCTAGGGCCACACGCACACCCTGAATATGGTGAGTATCATTCCCTGGCTCTGACAGAGGAGAAATTTGAAACAGGAGCTGAGGACCCCTTCCTTGTGGACAGGCAGGCACGCGAAGGATGCTCAGGGACACCTCCTGTACCCCTCAAGTGATAGGCAGACGAGTGGGTGGGGAGTGGCAGGACAGCTGTTGGGTTTGAAGACCGGCTAACTGGCTGGCTGGTTGACTGACAGGCAGCTCCGATGGATGCTCCAGTCTGACAGCTCCAGGGGAATTCACAGCCCAGGCCGAGCTGACAGGGAACTACCCAGCTGAATCGTGGATCCTAATCACGGCAGTGAGGGAATGGAATCGCTAAACAAAACAAGCACCGGTCAGAGCTGTCAGATGCCCGTCAGACCGAGACGGGAAGATTCCTGCTTCCTTCCCCTTCAGACAGGTCTCAGAGTCCCTGGGCTCAGGAGAACTCAGTGGCTACGAAGGTGGCCAGGTGTTAGGGACACCAGGAGCCGGTAGCTCGCATCCCATGGGTCTCTCTGTGCCCAGCGCTGTGCATTGTTTCATTTGCACATTTGCAGACCTGCAAGAGGGGTATTTTTATCCTGTTTTATGAGGAAACTAAGTTTCAATGAGGTCGAGGGATGTGTTCAAGGTCACTCCCTCATTTTTCTTTTCTTTAAAAATATGCTGACCCCTTCTTAAAATCTATGACTCAGAGTGGAGCCTCCAGGCAAAGGGAGAGCAGAGGGAGAGACTGAGTTGGACGGTCTCAGAGCCCACTCACAAGACAGACAAGAGGACAGGGCCCCGCAGGGCCGCCCACTGCCCTTCCCGGGAGCAGGTCTGGCCCGCCTCCCGCCTTCCCCTGAGGTCCACACTCTGGCCACAGAGCCACCTTTGGGTTCCAGGAGCAGCAGGCACCTCTGTCCAGGGCAGCAGCCTCACTGCCTGGAACCCCGTTTCCCTGCGCTGGGCCCTGGGGCAGCAGAATTGGGCATGGCTGTGACTAAGGCTACTCTCCAGGGCGTGACTGAGGCCCTAGCAAAGAATTTAATGAGTGGGATTTTTTTTCTGTGAACACAGTAAGAATTTAAGGCCCTTTGGAGAGGCTTCTTCCATTTGAATTCTGTGCCTTAAGTCCAAACTGCCCTCTAATTGCTGAGTGTGTTTAAACTTCCGTTTTGCATCTAATCTGCATAAATTAACAATCTGCCCAGATGAAGAGAGCAGCTCACAATGAGGCAGTCAGAGGCCGGTGTTAGGGGGTTGGAGTTGCCTGAGCTGGTGGGGGAAGAGCCAGATGAGATGTGGCCACCACGAAGCCCCAGGCCCCGGCCTGGTATCCCACACATGGCAATGGGAGGCAGCCAGCTGGGTGTGTTCTAGTGCCAGCTACACAGATCGCACACAGCTTGGGTCAGGGGACAGATCCTCAGCTGAGCAACTCTTGTCTGCATCCAGCCGCTTGGCTGACAGCTGCCACCCAGACACGCAGACCGTTCCCAGGCTGCCAGGCCACGCTGGAGAAGTCACTGCCTGGGGTTGGTGGACCCCAGCCAGAATCTCGGGCCTGACTTCTGCAGGGAGAAGCCCAACGCCCATCCTCACCTCCAGGGCCAGTTCTCAGTCCGGGTAGCACGTTTTTCCACAAGCATCTGTAGATCTCCTGTTGTATGCTAAGCATTGCGCTAGACTGTCTGACACAGGTGGACCAGACGTGGACCCTGCCCCAAGAACGTGGAGAACTAACACAATCTTTCAGTACTGATCAGACAACCCAACCCAGCAGGGGAAACGTTTCTCACCTCCTCCAGGCTGTTGCTGCCCTGCCTCCGGAGTGCTCTTAAAGCCCCCTGAAGTCACATCACCCCCTGTTACGAGTTGAATTGTGTCACCGCCAAAATATGTTGAAGTCCTAACCCCTGGTACTTGTGAATATGACCTTATAAGGTCTTTGCAGACGTAATCAAGCTAAGATGAGGTCATTAGGGTGGCCCCT
>NW_011888977.1:818267-823280 GCF_000151845.1 Pteropus vampyrus | reverse complement strand
ACCCCCTGTTACGAGTTGAATTGTGTCACCGCCAAAATATGTTGAAGTCCTAACCCCTGGTACTTGTGAATATGACCTTATAAGGTCTTTGCAGATGTAATCAAGCTAAGATGAGGTCATTAGGGTGGCCCCTAATTCAAAACGACCAGTGTCCTTTTAAGAAAAGGAGAAGAGACAGACAGATGCACAAGAAAGACAGCCATGTGAAGACAGAGGCAGAAATTGGGCTTAAAAAGTCTCGGAAGCTAAGCAAGGTCAGGCCTGGTTAGTACTTGGATGGGAAATTGGACTTAAATGGCCACAAACGAAGGAACGTCTGGGGTTGCCAAAAGCTGGAGGAAGATGACCCTGTTGACAGCTTGACGTCAGACATCTAGCCTCCAGAACTGTGAGAGAATAAATTTTTGTTCATTTAAGCTACCCATTTTTGTGGTAGTTTGTCACTGCAGTTCTAGGAAACTAACATGCCCTCGCGATAGTGAATTTTATGTGTTAACTTGACGAGGCCATGGTGCCCAGATGTTGATCAAACTCCAGTCGAGGTGTTACTGTTAAGGTATTTTTTTAGATGTGATCAGCATTTAAATCAATAGACTTTGAATAAAGCAGATTATGCTCCATAACGTGGGTGAGCCTCATCCTATCAGTTGAAGGCCTTTGGTGAAAAGACCAAGGTCACCCAAGGAAGAAGGCATTCTGCCTCCAGACTGCCTCTAGACTCGAGCTGCGGCATCGGCTCTTCCCTGGGTCTCCAGCCTGCCCTGGAGATTTTGGACAACTGCATGAGCCAATTCCTTAAAATAAATCTCTCCCCCATCCCTCCATGAACATATCCTACTGGTTGGTTCTCTGGAGAACCCTGACTCATAGTCTGTCATTCAGAAACCACCACCCCCATACTTCCTATAGAGTGGGGCCTGAAACCTCAGGAAGTCTCCCACCCTGATGGGCAAACCGAGAGGACCTGGGGGCGGATGGCACAGGTGGATGTGGACACATAGGCTCAGGCACCAGAAGAATAGGACATGGAAAAGGAGCCAAGGAGATGCAACTTGGCGCAGGAGACTCCAGGGGTCCAAGGACCACGAGTTTCAAACCCAGCATAGGGCAAGGACTTTGGACTTACAGCCGTGACATTAGCTTCTTCTGGCCCCTTCGGTTCCCTCCCATCTCTGTCCCTCCTTGTGGGTCTCACTCCTTCAGGATGGCCCTGCCTTCCCCCTGGGCCGCAGTGTTCAGAGTGTCAGGACTTTCTCCCCACTGGCTACCAGGGCCTGGAGCTGGGGTTCAGGCAGCCAGAATAGCAGCATGATCAGCCAAATGCTCAGGAGGCACTTCCTGCCCTTTCTAGGTACGTGGGTCCTGTTTTGACACATGTCAGTGTCACCTGTCTACACAGACTGACTAAAAGGCTGGTCTTCAGCCCCATCCCCTGTGGATCCTGGGATTGAGCTTTTGAGCAGAACCCGGCAGGCTTCCCTCCTGTGACTCAGAGAGGAGCGGGAGAGACGTTGCTCCCCCACAGGCACTGCCGGTGAAGCCCCCTCCCCAGCTGTGTCCAGAGCCAAGCTGTGCAACCTCATTCTGAGAAGTGGCCTCACATGCCCGTCAGCCTTTGCCTCCCCTTGACTGGAAGCCAGGAAGCTTTTCAACCAAACACTTCGGCCCACGAAGAGTTCACGCTGTGGCGCACGCTTGGCAGTTCGATAACTCGGACCGTGTTGTTCTCACTGGTGCTCACTCTTATCATGTTGCGTGTGTTCCAGCTGCTCTACAAATGCCATCTGTCCGGAGAGAGGAATGGTTGTTTTGTACCCTGCCGGGATGGACTCCCTTACGGATTGGTAACGTCATGTTGAAAGGAGGGACAGGTTACTCGGACCCTGGCAGTGGCATGGACATGGCTGGCCTTGGGATCCTCCTGTTCCAGGGTGGTCGAGACAGGGGGTTTGCGTGGCAGCTTTGGTGGCCCTGGATGGAATCGGAGGTTGAGGGTCGTGGTTCCCGTTGCCCAGCGAGCCCACTACTTTTATCTAGATGATATGTTTATCCGGAGGCTTGGAAGGGGCTGATAGTGGTTATGTTGAGGCCAAGCCACCCCCTCCCCATATGTCCCCCATGGCACTGATTCTGATGGCTCCTGGTGACGATGCCGTCTCTGTGTGTGCGCGGAGGCGGGGCCCCTAGTTGCCTTCCCTGGGCTCTCTGTGGAGCTGTCCAGGGTTCTGACATGGCAGCCCACTGGGGGAGACAGACTCCAGCCTCGAGACACCCAAGGCTCCTGGCCTTCACTTATTCTTCAGAGGTGGGGTGGTCTCCACTTCCACCTTTATCCAAGCAGTGCGTGGAAAAGCAGCTTCCTCCGTGGAAAAAGTAGGGACGCTGGGCCTCCGGCCAGGCCATCGCATTTCCTTTACGTTTTTGTCTTTATTCCAAAGTGGCCATGTGGAATGGGACTGTCTTTGCCCAATGAGCTGCCATAAATTTAAGGATTGGGGGCATACAGCTTTTGGCAAATTTAAGCCCCCATAAGACCTATTGTTGGGTGTTCCACAAGACAATGTTTCTTGTCAAAGGGGGCAATTGCAGCCTGGTTGGCTTTGTTGGGCAAAAGCAGCCAAGAGGTCAGGAGACTCACCCAGCACCGGGCTCTGTCCAGCGAGAAATTTTCTCCAGCCTGTGCCCAGGGCTCTGGCCCGACCAGCCTTCAAGTGGGTGAACCTCAAAAACGCCTTCTATCCAGTCTGCAGATACAAAAGGACAGGCCCCAGAGCCCACCACCCACCAGGTTGTGGGCACAGTGCCAGCGGGAGGTCACAGCCGCAGGGGCCTTGACCTCAATAAGCACATCCTCGTCTGATTACACCAGCTGTGGGACGCTTTTTGTAAGTGGCTCCTCAGCCCCACTCGTGGCCAAATCCGGCATGATTCATTTGCTCCAGAAAAGGAATCTAACCAAGCGCCATTGCACCTTGACAAGTTGACAGGATTGACGAGCGGAGTTAATTCCTGTGTCTGAAACTCAGAGGAGGAGAGGTGATTTAGCAGAGCCAGCTGCCGTCACCAGAAGAAAATAATTAAGGAAATCCGGCAGTGTGGAGGAAAACAGAGTGTGCGATGGGTCCCTTCTGGAGAAGGGATCAGTGATCATTGGCTGCGGGAGGAAACTGCACGTGCCAGAGAGAAATGAGCTCAGGAAGCTCGTGCTGGGGATGGAGGAGGATGAAGATGGGGGAGGGGGCGCTGACCGGCAGGAGGGAAGCAGGCTCTGGGCTGAGAAGGGCACCCTGGTGAAAGACTGGTTCTGATTTCTAAAAGGCTCCTGCCTCATGGTCAGGCACCCACTGCTCATATCCTAGACCCTCAGGGGTACAGCCATTTCTACATGGAGCTTCTCAGTCTCCGTGGAAGAGTCTGGAAGGCCTGTTTCAGAGCTCCCCGCAGGCACACACATATGCGCACAGACATGGGAATGATCAGGAAGTTGTGGACACTCTGCCCTTTGCCCAGGGGAGGGCACACCCCCCCCTGTTCCCAGCTCAAAGGGGTCAAAGGGTAATACTGCAGCAAAAGAAAGACACACCCAGCCCAAGTTCCACCTTCGTTTCCACCTCTCTTGGGACTCAAGAAAGATCCCAGCAGGCCCAGGAAATTTCAGCTTTTCAGTCCAGGGGGACGTTGCCTCCCCCAATTGCTAATGCATGAAGGAAGTGTGAGTACAGCCTCAGACTGACCAGTATGAGGTCAAGGTCATAGGGGTGGCCGAACCTGTAAAACTGGGCCTCGCAGAGAGATAGGTAGAGTTCCTGGGTCAGGGACAGAAAACGTGAACATCCCCTTACCAGCTGTGCTCCAGCTACTGGACCTCTGCCAAGTACACAGAGACAGCAGGGGAAGTGCTGGGCCCCCGGAACACCCTGCCCCAGGCAGCCACCAGAACTCAGTCAGGTGTGGTCCCCACTGGGCCCCATTATGCCAGCTGGAAGCTCTAGCTTGTTTAAGGAATGGCTGGTTCTGATTGTGACTGTGGCTTCGATGAAGCCTCAGAGCAGAGACATCCACTCACATGGTATGGGAGCAGGAAGAGCCCCTGACACCTCAATGGCCAGGAAAGGGATGGGGGAAGGAGGTCCAGACTCCTAAATAGGTTCACCCCACAAGGAACCTTTTTGTCTTCCCAGGACCTTCCCCAAACAGACCAAACTGGGTATGAAGCAGAACAGTCCTTTCTGGCCAAAGGTTTGCCTCTCCAGTGCTTGTTATCCTGGGTGAGCCCAGCTCCAGCCCAGGTGGGCAGAGGGGACATTCTGGAGTGTGGCCAGCGATGTGCTGATCTCTCCCCATCTTTCCCCAGTCACATTGAGAGCTTGCTGGCCACTCTGTGCCTGGGCTCTGCTCAGCCATTTGGAGGAGAGCAGGATGTGGTCAGCTCACCCCCAGAGCCCCAAGTCCAATGGAGAGGCCCAAATCACAAAGCGGACAGCTAAGTTAGGGAACTTCCCAGAGCCAGTGGGAAGGCCCCCATCTGAGGGTAAGGAGTGTGTCCCAACCCCAGGCCTGGCGTGTGCAAACATGTGGGTACAAAGTGTGTCATATTCCAAGCACGGAAAGTTCACATCAGCTACAGCCAGGGCAGGGCCGACGGGACATAAAGAGAGGGTGGACGCGACTTTCCGAACAGTCCTTGCCCCTGTGATTTAATGACAGCGCAAGGAGGGTAGCGGCTCCCGGCTGCTCCGCTGGGCAGGTGTGGGGGCACACTCGGGCAGGGCGGCTTTCCCCACCTTCCAGGTCACATCGGGAAATGGGACACAAAGAAGCGAGCGTCAGCTGCAACCCGGGGGACCCCGTCTTTGCGTCATCCCCATTGTTCGTGTGGATGGGGGAGGGCAGGGGCACTCGCGCTCAGCCGTGCCTCTGCTCCTGCTCCCCTGAATTGCCTTTTCACAGGGCCTACCCTAAGAGCCCTCCCTGCAGGGCACCCACAGTCCAGAGCCCATAAACAGGGCTCTC
>NW_011888977.1:815364-818217 GCF_000151845.1 Pteropus vampyrus | reverse complement strand
CCAATGGAGAGGCCCAAATCACAAAGCGGACAGCTAAGTTAGGGAACTTCCCAGAGCCAGTGGGAAGGCCCCCATCTGAGGGTAAGGAGTGTGTCCCAACCCCAGGCCTGGCGTGTGCAAACATGTGGGTACAAAGTGTGTCATATTCCAAGCACGGAAAGTTCACATCAGCTACAGCCAGGGCAGGGCCGACGGGACATAAAGAGAGGGTGGACGCGACTTTCCGAACAGTCCTTGCCCCTGTGATTTAATGACAGCGCGAGGAGGGTAGCGGCTCCCGGCTGCTCCGCTGGGCAGGTGTGGGGGCACACTCGGGCAGGGCGCCTTTCCGCACCTTCCAGGTCACATCGGGAAATGGGACACAAAGAAGCGAGCGTCAGCTGCAACCCGGGGGACCCCGTCTTTGCGTCATCCCCATTGTTCGTGTGGATGGGGGAGGGCAGGGGCACTCGCACTCAGCCGTGCCTCTGCTCCTGCTCCCCTGAATTGCCTTTTCACAGGGCCTACCCTAAGAGCCCTCCCTGCAGGGCACCCACAGTCCAGAGCCCATAAACAGGGCTCTCGACTGTGAACCCTGTTTCTGGGCTCTCACCCAGGAGCCTGAGAACCACGTGCTACTTCTGCTGCTAACCCCGACTCCTCTGTTTGCTTTTCAGGAGTAAAGTTCAACATCAGGCTACAGCAGCCCCACAACGTGAGTTCTGAGAGGGAAATCTCTGCATGAGCAGCCTGGGGAAAGTTGGAGAGGGCAGGGAAGAAAATTTGGAGTTCACAGCAAACCCAACCTTGGAAAGGAAAATGTGTCCGGTCTTTCTCAGGAGCCTTAGGAATGAAACCAAGGGCTTTGGACCCATGAATTTCCCTTTCCCGTTAGATGGCGGCTGTGGAGTGAGCTAATTGCCTCAGTCAATCTGAGCCAGTCTCCTTCAGGCCTCCAGGAATCACCCCTCCCGCTGCCCTCCGCCAGGCCGAGGTTCCTGGGAGGCTTGCGCCATCTTGTGGCCAAAACAACAATTGCACCTCAGACCATGGTCAGCGGAGAGGAAGCGGGCTGCAGGGGCTGGGCCGGGGCTCAGATCAGAGGGGATCGCCTCTTGCAGAGTCAGCTTGTCTCTCTCTCCCTCACTTGTAAAAATCTCGGGTGACAGAGGGGGCTGGGACCCCTGACCTGTGTGACACTCAGTGCCCAGCCGTCCTGTCCATCCTGGTAACCATTTCTCTTCTTGCCCCAGGACTTCCCACCAGGCAAGTCTCAGGATGGTGATTTTAAGGCACCCACAGAGAAGGACACCCGAGACTTGTCCAGCCAGGCACCGAGAGGCCTCAACCTGCTGGTGCCTGACCGAGCTCAAGCCCACCTAAACAGGGGGGCTCGTCTGCGCCCCCGGCAGCGCCGCCGGCGGCTGCTTATCAAGAAAATGCCAGCAGCGGCGGCCATCCCGGCCAACAGCTCGGCCGGTACCTTTGTCCGGCCAGCATCCCAGGCCCTGGACAGCCGTTGGGTCGGCCTGCACCAGAGGCAGCAGGAGCGCAAGCGGGTGATGCGGGAGGCGTGTGCCAAGTACCGGTCGAGCAGCAGCCGCAAGGCCGTCACGCCGCGTCACGTGTCGCGCATCTTCGTGGAGGACCGCCACCGCGTGCTGTACTGCGAGGTGCCCAAGGCAGGCTGCTCCAACTGGAAGCGGGTGCTCATGGTGTTGGCGGGGCTGGCCTCGTCCACGGCCGACATCCATCACAACACCGTCCACTACGGCAGCGCCCTTAAGCGGCTGGACACCTTCGACCGCCAGGGCATTCTGCATCGCCTCAGCACCTACACCAAGATGCTCTTTGTCCGCGAACCCTTCGAGAGGCTGGTCTCCGCCTTCCGCGACAAGTTCGAGCACCCCAACAGCTACTACCACCCCGTCTTCGGCAAGGCCATCCTGGCCCGGTACCGGGCCAACGCCTCTCGGGAGGCCCTGCGGACGGGCTCTGGGGTGCGCTTCTCCGAGTTCGTCCAGTACCTGCTGGACGTGCACCGGCCGGTGGGCATGGACATCCACTGGGACCACGTCAGCCGGCTCTGCAGCCCCTGCCTCATCGACTATGACTTTGTGGGCAAGTTTGAGAGCATGGAGGACGATGCCAACTTCTTCCTGAGCCTCATCCGAGCGCCGCGGAACCTGACCTTCCCGCGGTTCAAGGACCGGCACTCGCAGGAGGCGCGGACCACGGCGCGGATCACGCACCAGTACTTCGCCCAGCTGTCAGCCCCGCAGCGGCAGCGTGCCTACGACTTCTACTACATGGACTACCTGATGTTCAACTACTCCAAGCCTTTCGCTGACCTGTACTGAGGGGCGGGGCGGGGCCGGCCGGCGGTGTGCGCCCTGCCCACCCACTCACCTGTCCGCGGGGCAACCTGCTCTCGGCGGTTCCTCAGCCAGGAGTCAAGATGTTCCCAGAGCAACGGGCGCCCTGGGGACGCGAGATGCCCTCGCTGCTGCAGGCCCTCAGGCCTTGGCTGGGTCCCCTCATCCCGTAACCGCTTCCTCACTCCTCGGCTGAGGAAGATGCTGGGAGGTGAGCTGGACACCCCAGGAGTCTCAGCCGCCCGCATCCAGCTCAGCCAGGAGTCAGGCTGACCAGGGAAGTCTGCGGCCGAGAGGACGAGGGCCCAGCGGTAAGGGACTTATCGCAGTCCCTTAGCCATTGCCTTGTACCAAACCGCACGGTTTGCAGCTTTTCTACGATCCAGGGGGAGGTTCCCTTGGAACGAGGTTCCAAATAAAGCACATGGTTTCCAGAGCAGCAGTGTCTACACTCTGTGTTGGCGTGGGAGCAGGCGGACCCTTACCAGTTCCATCCAGG
>NW_011888977.1:811029-815314 GCF_000151845.1 Pteropus vampyrus | reverse complement strand
GCCTGCACCAGAGGCAGCAGGAGCGCAAGCGGGTGATGCGGGAGGCGTGTGCCAAGTACCGGTCGAGCAGCAGCCGCAAGGCCGTCACGCCGCGTCACGTGTCGCGCATCTTCGTGGAGGACCGCCACCGCGTGCTGTACTGCGAGGTGCCCAAGGCAGGCTGCTCCAACTGGAAGCGGGTGCTCATGGTGTTGGCGGGGCTGGCCTCGTCCACGGCCGACATCCATCACAACACCGTCCACTACGGCAGCGCCCTTAAGCGGCTGGACACCTTCGACCGCCAGGGCATTCTGCATCGCCTCAGCACCTACACCAAGATGCTCTTTGTCCGCGAACCCTTCGAGAGGCTGGTCTCCGCCTTCCGCGACAAGTTCGAGCACCCCAACAGCTACTACCACCCCGTCTTCGGCAAGGCCATCCTGGCCCGGTACCGGGCCAACGCCTCTCGGGAGGCCCTGCGGACGGGCTCTGGGGTGCGCTTCTCCGAGTTCGTCCAGTACCTGCTGGACGTGCACCGGCCGGTGGGCATGGACATCCACTGGGACCACGTCAGCCGGCTCTGCAGCCCCTGCCTCATCGACTATGACTTTGTGGGCAAGTTTGAGAGCATGGAGGACGATGCCAACTTCTTCCTGAGCCTCATCCGAGCGCCGCGGAACCTGACCTTCCCGCGGTTCAAGGACCGGCACTCGCAGGAGGCGCGGACCACGGCGCGGATCACGCACCAGTACTTCGCCCAGCTGTCAGCCCCGCAGCGGCAGCGTGCCTACGACTTCTACTACATGGACTACCTGATGTTCAACTACTCCAAGCCTTTCGCTGACCTGTACTGAGGGGCGGGGCGGGGCCGGCCGGCGGTGTGCGCCCTGCCCACCCACTCACCTGTCCGCGGGGCAACCTGCTCTCGGCGGTTCCTCAGCCAGGAGTCAAGATGTTCCCAGAGCAACGGGCGCCCTGGGGACGCGAGATGCCCTCGCTGCTGCAGGCCCTCAGGCCTTGGCTGGGTCCCCTCATCCCGTAACCGCTTCCTCACTCCTCGGCTGAGGAAGATGCTGGGAGGTGAGCTGGACACCCCAGGAGTCTCAGCCGCCCGCATCCAGCTCAGCCAGGAGTCAGGCTGACCAGGGAAGCCTGCGGCCGAGAGGACGAGGGCCCAGCGGTAAGGGACTTATCGCAGTCCCTTAGCCATTGCCTTGTACCAAACCGCACGGTTTGCAGCTTTTCTACGATCCAGGGGGAGGTTCCCTTGGAACGAGGTTCCAAATAAAGCACATGGTTTCCAGAGCAGCAGTGTCTACACTCTGTGTTGGCGTGGGAGCAGGCGGACCCTTACCAGTTCCATCCAGGGCTCTGTCACCCACCCCAGGACAGCCTGAGCCAGGCGACGACAGGCCCAGCTGCATGAAAGTGCAAGGCCGGAGTAACCCGTGTGGAGCAGGGCCCCCGGCAGCTCCCATTCGGAGCCACAGCAGCACCTCGCACTCAGGTCTCTGAGGCCAGGACTCAGTCACCTGGGTCCTCCTGTGCTGACACAGTCATCCTGAAAGGGGGAAATAGACCTGTCCCCATGGAGGCCTACTGTCAGGGGTCCCTTCTTGTCCGTGTGCTTGGGGGAGGGGGGTGGGGGCCTTCTGAGGACTGCCAGAGCAGTCACAAGCTCTGGCAAGCTGCCATTTGGGGCTGCTATGGGGTCAAGGGGACACTGAACATGGGTCTCAGTGGGTGTGGCATTTCCGGGCGGGGAGTGATGCCATCCCTGGCATTCTGAACCTCTGGGCTAAGCAGGGCTTTGGCCCAAAGCTGACATCTGCAGAACCCCTGACCCTGGCCTTGATCCCTGTCTCCATTCACCTGACATAACCACCTCAAAGCTGTCAGGACTGCCTACGTCTAGGGGAACCAGCTCTGGGGAGGGGAGGAGAAGCTGTAGAGAAAACTTCTCCAAAAGCACACATTTTCACATGGAGAAATAGTTCTGAAGTTATCAACAGCCAGGGTGATTCCTGAAAGTTTTCCGAGAAAGTGTTTGTTGGAGCTTTGAGTGTGTGTGACTGGCTGTTTGGGTCTGTTTTGTAATGGGGGGTGCTGCCTGTTTCTAGGGGGTCTGTCTCTGTCTGCCTACTTTCAAGTCTCATTTCTGTCGACCTGTGTCTGCTGTGTCTGCCGCATGCCCTTAAGAACTTTTCTGTGAATCTCTCCCAGGAAGTTGCTCTCAATCTGTCCCCACTTGCCAGGGGAGACGCTGCTGGGCCCTGAGAAGAAGATGCTGTGGTCCCTTAGGTGGGACATGCTGCTGGGTCCCACTCTGGGTTTCTCTTTCTGCCTCCGCCGTGGGCTCTGGACACTTATAAACGCAAGACGAGGAGTTGAGGCTGCCACCTGCCTGCTTGGGCCACACGCATCCAAGAACCCTGAGCAGGGCAAGGCTTCTACTCAGGTACCAGCTGGAGTGGCCTGGGCCATCTGACAGAAAGAACCCAGACAGGCAGGGAGCAGGCTGTGGTTAGGCCCCGAGGGACTCTCAGGCGTGGAAGGCAGAAAAGCAGATGCAGAGAGGCTGAGAGCCAGAGAGAAAGCCCACCCACCCGCACCCTGGGTCAGTGCGAGAGGAGACGGGGGTGGCCAGCGACGACCCAGGAATAGCCACCCCTGCGCTGCGATGCCCATGAAGTAAGAATTCACAGGGCAGAAACTGTGGCCCTGGTCATGGATGCATTTGGACAAGGCTGAGGCAGTGTCACCGGTCATCCGCTCAGCAAAGGGGATACCTGGATGCCTGGTTAGGGTTGTCTGCAGCTTGGAGACAATTTGGACCGCTCTAGGACCATCCTCCCCCAGTGTGTGTGTGTGTGTGTGTGTGTGTGTGTGTGTGTGTGTGTGTGTGTATTTTAGGAGGTAGAGAAACACAACTTTACTTGTGTCATCTCTCAGACCTGAGTCAGGTAGATGTACACAGGCAACATACCCATCAAAGAGGAGCTTTCCTTCTGGGCGGTGATGGCAGGTAGCACAGCCCAGGCAATGACCATGATCACCACTTGATGGCCCCTAGCATGACTCCCACAGGTACAGTCCTGAGCCTCACCCTGAATCCACTGAGGTGGTTTTGAACCCAGCTCCGGCTCCCAACCCCAGCCTCAAGCCTTGTACAGCCTTAGGTGTTGGGGATGGTGGACCTAACTGCCAATACAGGAAAGTGTGTGGGGGAAGGGGCTGGGAGGGGTGAACATGTGAGTCTCTATCTGCTTGTGTGTTGTCTGTGTCTGTGTGTGTGTCTGGGTATGTCTGCGTGTGTCAGGGTGTGTGTCTGTGTGCCTGTGAACGTGTGTGTTTCTGTGTCTGTGTGGGTGTGTGTAAGTCATGTGGTAGGTGTCTGTCTCATAGGTATCTCTGGTGGGGTGAGGGGATGTGTACATGTGTGTGAGCCTGTATAACATGTCACGGTTGGGGGGGGGCAGCCCCCTTCCTCTCTGGGACCATCTTCCCAGAGAGAAGGGGAACCATGATGCTCGCTCCTGCCCAACCCCGCCCCACTTCTTTTGCCCCCGCTTTTGTGGGTATAGTCTAGAGGGAGGGTGTGTCTGGATTAAGGACCCAAGAAAGGGCCACAGGTTCCTCCCAGGGGTCAAGCAGGCCTACCAAGTTGGGGAAACAACCACGAACCCCCCAGTGCCCTTCTCTGGCTTGGTCCTCCAAATGGGGGCGTCTCTGGGGCAGCCACAGGCCTTTGTCCTCAGAGCAGCTGAGACCTCCCCAGACCTGAGCCCTGCTCTCTGAGTGGTGAAGATAATAGATGTACCCTAAAACCTAGAGTTCCCTCTGAGGCCTGTGAGCCCCAGAAGCTCTGGAGTCCACTGAGGAGATGAGATGTAAGGTCCAGCCAGGAGGTCAGGTGTGAGATTCAGGCACGTCTGGCCTCTAGGACACAGCCAAAACCTCCTCCTCCTCCCTCTTCTCCCGACATGGGCCCAGAACAGAGATGGACAGGCAGTAGATGGGGACAGTCCTCCAGCACCCCCTGTGCTTCCGGGCAGGACCCATTTACCAGTACGCTCCCTCAGTAGGATGTGGCATCCGAGCCTCAGGAGAACCCGAAGGCCATCAGGTAGTCTCCCCTCCCCCATCTCCTCTTAGCTCTTCCTCTCTGGGGAGCACTCATCAAGGAGATTTCTTCCTGGCATCTCTTCCCCATCCCACCCAAGTGCGGCAGGACCCAATGTGGGCCACTACTAGTAAAGACAGGGCTCGGCCACCAGGGGGAGCTAAGTCCTCGCTCTTGAGCAGC
>NW_011888977.1:799234-809739 GCF_000151845.1 Pteropus vampyrus | reverse complement strand
GAACTGGTCCCACTGCCCTGAGCCTCTGCCAGCCTTTCACTCTTGAACCCACTGTGGTCCGCCACCACAGAGATGGGGCGCTTCTGCGTCTTCACTACCTCCCGTTCTAAACTGGACAGATACTCCTGTCTACACACTTCCCGGACAAGCTCAGCCAGTTTCACACTGATATGCGGCTGCCTTCCGAATTTGCACCTCTGGCTCTGCCTCGCTGCCCAGCCCACACCTCTGCTGGCATATCTAAGGGCACTGCCACTTCCCACGTCACACCTGAGCCTCGCGTCTCTGTCACTCCAAGCTTTTCCTCTGCCAAGCTTCTCTCCCAGCCCTCGATCCTGAATCGGCCCTGGGTTCCTCCCCTTCACACTGCTGTGCTCTCTGCCGGCTGAGTGAACCCTTTTCCTCCTCGCTAGTGCTTTCCTTCTTCGGAGCCCAAGCCGCCTCTGTCTCCCGCCTAGGTTCCCAAAGCAATAATGAGAATTATGGTATTTACTGGTTTACCAGGGACTGCTCCAAGCATTTTGTATATATTCGCTTATTTAATCCTCATCACAACCCTACAAAAGAGATGTGATCATTATCCTCCCTACTTTGTATAGATGAGGAAACTAAGACACAGAGAGGTTAGTGATTTGCCCGAACTCACACAGCGATTAAGAGGATGTTTCAGGATTCAAACCCTGGCAGTTTGGCCCTGGTGTCCACCGATGTGCTGTCCTGCTTCTCATGCAGCACAGAGAAGGTCAGAGCTGGGTTTCTCCTAGGCGTGTGTGGTAGAAAGAGGGAGGAGACAGGGAAATGGTGGTCCATGGGGTCTATCCGATGTAAGGAGGAGAAGAGCTGATGGGCAGAAGGAAGGTTGGAGTTGGGAATCTGTGACCTTGGACATGGTATGGCTTTCCATGGTGACAAGGGCAGACTGTGATGGGGGCGGAGGGGGGCCAGGATGGGCAGAGGGAAAGGTCATTGGACAGAAATGACCTCAATTCCAGACCTTATAGACAGGTCATGTCTTATACACACACACAGCCCCTCTTGGATGTGAAGACACCATCATCCTACACCTGTGTCTGCACCCAACCCCATCAGATCACTTCTGTCACCTGCGCGCTATCCTGCCTGTCACCTGGGACAGCCTGACTGTGCTCTGTGACTGTCTGTATCTGCCTGTGTCTAGGTCCGCGTATCAGCCTGGGTAAGTGGTTGTCGCCAGGGCTACAAGCCAGGCCTCTCCTTGGGGTATAGAGGCTGGAGCAGGAGGGTGGGAGTGGAGCCCAGGGCTGTTGACGCCTGGAACCTGCTCCTGGGGACACCTGGGTGCGTGAAGGGCAATTCCCACAGACCCGAGGGAGAGCAGCCAGCCGAGCAGGATGGGGCAGGGCGGGCAAATGCAGACCGGGAGGGAACGATGCAGTTTTATTCTCCAAGCCGATGTGCTGAATTTTACTTTTCCTTTTATTTATTTCTTCTTCTTAAATCCTGTTTCTCTCCCTGAGGCATCTAATCTATTATTTAACATTGGATTGTGCGATTGAAACTCCCAGGCAAATTGAAAATCATTTGTGTTTGAGGTTTCAGGCAGGAGGCCGAGGCAGCCATTTCTGGGAGATCCTAGGAACCTGGACGAAGGGGCAGAACCCGAACCCCCATTCCTCGAAGGGGCTGGGGGAGCACGGCCGGCCGGCCAGGCCCAGCTTCCTCCAGGCCTTGCCCGCCCAGAGCCCCCAGCTCAGGGCTCATTAATCTCCATGGGGCCATTCGCTTGGGCAATGCGGTCAACGCCTCCCACTGGCCAAAGTCCTCGCAGGCGGAGCAGGTGCAATCAGTCACCCTGGCCCTACACCCACCCTAGGGGAAAGGCCTCGGTCACAGGAGAATTAATGACATGGGGACAAGTGCTCGCCATCATTTTTCAGGGGTCGGGCTCCCTCTGAAATTGCAGTCAGGGTTGCTGCCTACTGTAGTCCTGACTAATGGTAACCGGGCTCAGGACAGAGCTGAGGGCCCTGGCTTGGGACCACAGACCTCAGCTGGATACCGAAGGGCCGAGAGGGTGTGTCACCTTGTAGGGCTGGCTCCGAGGACATGACTCAGGACCACCCTGGAGGCGAGTGTCTGGAGCCTAGGGCAGTGGGCAGATGTGGTGTGGATGCCTGCAGCACATAGGTGCAGGGTGCAGGGGCAACAGATGCCAGGTCAAGTAGGACCTTATAGGCCATTGTAAAGAAACTGGATTTGGCGCTGAAGACAACGAGAGCCACCGAAAGAAAGGCTTTGAAAAGGGCAGTAATGCGATCATGCTTCCATGTCAAAAAAAGGTCAGTGATGAGGCAGGGAGGCCTTCAGCTCGCATCCAGTCCACATTTTCTGAGTGGTCATATGTGTCCGGCACTGTGCTAGGCACTGAGGACACGTGGTGACGGCACACATCTGCTCCCGGCCTGAACCACGGCTCAGCATTCGGGAGGACAGTGAAGCAGAGGGATTATCCCACATGCCCCTCGGCCACTCAGGGGGGTCGCTAGAGCTTCTGTTGCCCCTGGAGGAACTCTGGGAGGGGCAGGGCTCGACAAAGGCTCTCCTACACCCGCCTGCTGCCAGCCGCGTCGCAAACCCCAGAAGCTGCTGAGACTCTGGTATTGCTCCCCCTGGGCTCCCAGCCCAGGCCCTTTTGCACAGCAGCACCCACCTCCTCACCCCGGTGTGTTCACCAGCATCTCAGGCTGTGGGCACAGTGTCTGGCACCAGGCCCGAGCCATTAGATGCACTTTCCCATGTCACCTCCCATCTTCCCACCTGTGACCCAGAGTCAGGCCCGGAGACCGAGCCCAGCCCACAGTTAGGGCCAACAAGGGGCTCATGCCGACGGGCTTATATTTAGCGTAAATATAACTTTGCAACCCACAGAGAATGCATCATCTTTTCATTCTGGAATATGTACAAAGGTTTATCATAGAACACCACACACACACACACACACACACACACACACACACGTCTCATTTCCCAAGGAAGGAATGTAAAAGCCGCATATTTAACCAACAATGACAAGAATTGGAACTTATAACGGTTGAGTCCTTTTGGCCTGTTTCATGCTTCTCTGTCCCGTTGTGCACCCACTTTCTCTGCTCTTTCTGTGCCCATGGCAGAAATGCCAGCAGCGGACTCGCTATGGGCCCTGCTGCCTAGAAAAGAACTGGCCCCTTCATTTCCAGTCCCAGACCCAAGGTGACTCTGATAGCCCAACAGGTCCATTTCTAGAAGTCTGTCCTGCAGAAACTCCAGGCAGGGGGACAGGAATGTGCATGGAAAATGTTCATTGCAGCATGACATAAACCACCAAAGGACCGGAAACAGCCTAAATATTCAAAAGAGTGAAATGGATGGATCCGCAGTGTGATCCACTCATGCTACTAGTACAAGGTACCCAGTTCATTAAGAAAAGTATAGGTCCTTTCATTTATTTATTCAACAAATACCTTCTGAGCAACTATTATCATGTGAGACCCACTGTCCTCAGTGAAGGGGACACAACAGTGACCAAAAATAAATCTCTTTCTTGCCATGCAGAGCTCAGTCTACTTTGGGAGTCAGGCTCTAACAGAATAGTGACATGCCACAGGTACAGTATCACAACCTTCAAAAGGGGTGCGGTGGAGAATATCTAGACAGAGAAATCATGGAAGTCTACCTGGAGGAAGTAGCAATGGAGCCAAGATCAGGACAAGTGTGAGAGGAAGAGAAGAGCATGTGCAAATGCCCTGGGCTGAAAGCGTGTGTGGCCAAGGAAGGGACAGAAGCAGGTCGCTGGGGCCAGAGCAGAGGGGATGTGGCGGGCACTGTGATGCACCACTCAGATCCGCTTTGGAAATGAAGGGCTTCCAGTTGTGGAGGGCCGTCGGCAGAGTTCTCTGCTGCCAGCCCTCTTAAGGATCGCCTAGGCTAACAACAGATGAGCGAGCATTCAAGGTCACACCACATCCAATGACTAATTGGCATGGAAGTAGAAAAGCTCATTGTCCTCACCCAATAGTTCCGAAGAGTCATCATCCAGCTTCAAAGCTCCACATGCTAGACAGATGCCCAGGGCCTAGTCCCCAGAGCTCGCGAACATGTTAGTTTACATGCCCAAAGGGATTTTTCTGCTTTAATTAAGGATCATGAGATGGGGAGATTCGCCTGGATTATCCAGATGGGCACGATGTAACCACAAGATCCTTATAAAAAGGAGACAGAGGGTCGGAGTCAAAGGAGAGATGGGACAATGGAAGCAGAGGTCAGAGTGATGGAAGAAGCCGCGAACCAAGGAAAGCAGGAAGCCCCTAGAAACTGGAAAAAGCAGGAAACAGGTTCTTCCTAGAGCCTCCAGAAGGAACACAGCCCATTTTGGACTTCTCAGCTTCAGAGCTGCACAATAACAGATTCGTGTCGTTTTAAGGCCTAAAGTCTGTGGTAATGTGTTACAGCAGCAATAGGAAACTGACACCACATCGGAGCCCGGCTCCGCCCTCTGCCTAACCCTGCTTTCTTCCCCTCCGCTCCACAGGAGTTGATCCCGGGAGCCCTCTCTAATAAACCTCTTGCATGCTCATGAGTTCTGCTCCCCACGGAACCCCACCAACAACAGTGAGTGTCAAGGCGTCTGGGAAGGCAGATGCACTGGTAGCTGGGGCACAGCTTGCACCTGTCACAAGGTGACCGTGCAGTTGTTCGAACTTTTACCTTTGGTGAATTGGGATGGTTTGCCTGTGCAAAGAAATGAAATGCTGAGGGCAATGTCTTCAGGTACTTGAGAAATACCAGAAAAAAGCAAAATCAGCAGGATTTGGTGACTTCTGCGAAATTAGACTAACCCTTTGGAAAGGATAACAAAAGGCTGAGAGCAGCGAAGAGCCATGTGTGAAAGCCAGGGGGCCTGTGGTGGCACATAAGGAGGTCCTCGGGTCCTGGAGCAGGAGAGCAGACAAAGTTGAGGTCCTTGGAGCAACTAAGTTCCAGGGAGATTAAACTCAACCTAACCAGGTCTGCTGTGCCAAGGTCATGTTCTGGTTCGGGAAGAATGGTGCCCTGACATTTCCGATGGGACATCGGAGTTGATGCACCCCAAACTGTAAATCCCTAGGTTGCACTAAACCCTCTAAGCCTTCAGAAGTGGCCCATTCTTCCCTATTAAGGGTTAATGCTCCCCGTTTCCTTGAAGAAATGCAGAAGTCTCTGCCCTCCAAGACAGTATGCAGCCCCTCCAGGATCTGCCCGCAGCTCCCCTTCTGGTCACTAGACCTATAATTAGCATTCGAGTCACAACATAACTGTACTAAGAAAGTGCTGGACCTGATAGGAAGGAAAGGAACTATAGCCCAAAGGAGCTACAGCACCCATATCCCACAAATACTGACAGGAGCCAGGAAAGCACAGGTGGGATTGGATTCTGAAGGTGCTTGGTCCAAGGTTGGGCGGAGGGTGGGGTGGGTAGGCACATAAGTCTGAAATAGGTTGGTGAGCTTATCGGTATGAGAGCGCTGTCGTGGGATACAGCATTCAATATCCTAACAAGGACCACAAGAGAGGATGGAAAAATGCGGCTAGGATGGGTCCTAGAAGCGTGGAAAAAATAATAGCCTGTGCTTTTAGAAATGCCAGAATTTTTGTGCTGGATGTTGAAAGAGGGTTCTGTGAAGTGGGCATGCTAGACCGAATATGCCACGTAAGGAAAAAAAATGGTAGAAGACTATGTTCTTTGGGAGGGCCTGGAGGATACACCACTTAGCGAAGCACTTACGGAAGGCAGCATCACTAACAGGGGAGGTGATGGCTCGCCTCTGCAGGCCAGGGCTACGGGAGAAGAGGCTCTCATGGCGTGTGGATCACTGACAGCAGTGAAGGCCAGAGAACCCCCATACCATAGAGGTCTAGTGGTGACATTTACCCAAATGAAGCACGGCAGATACCATTATCACAATGAGTGGTCAAGTTGGAGTGGCAGCCAAGGTGGCCTGGCCCACAGTGAGTCATGGAACCAGTAATACCACAAAATGTTGCCTGGGGGCCAAATAGATGGTAGCCAACAAATGTACTACTCAATCTCTACAAAGAAATCAAGAATGGATAATCAGGAGCCTGAGGGCAATCCTTCCGATAAAAAAAATAAATGTGATTCCTTGCCCAGTTTCTGGACCTGAGCCAGTTTTCAGACGAGGAACCCCGTGACTGAGGAGCAATAAGCTCCCGAGATGAACCTGTGATATCGAAGAGTGTATATCTAGTAATCATACCCGCAGTCCCTCTCCAAAAGGTGCCCTAAGGAAAGAGGACAGATGCCCAGACAAATCTAGGACAGTTGGACAGGGTCTGACTTGATATTGATATGCTGAGATCTGATGTATCATAGTGGCCTCCATTAGAGTGAAGGCGTGCGGGGCCAGGTAAGAAATGGAATGCTGGCCCAGGTCTGGCTTACAGGATGCTCATACTCACCCAGTGGTCACTTCCCCACCCCCCCGAATGCGTAAATCAAATAGACTTAATTTAGTAGTCACAATTCTCATATGGACTTCTCGGCCTGTCGGGTAAGAGCTTTTGTAGTGGGGCGGGCAAAGAAGAAACTCCTAAAACTGCCTCTGCCCGCTTCCAAAACGGTAAATCAAAAACAATGCTGCATCCTGGGGAGGCAGTGTGCGGAGGGGGCAGATGTTGGAGCTACCTCTTAAAGCCTAAAGATTCCAAGGGTAGTGGTCCTCATTACAGCTCCATCGAATTGACCCATGTCATGCCTACAAAAACAAGACAGATGATGGAGGGTGACAGGAGACTACCACAAACCCAACCACGTAGTACTCAAAACTACAGCTGCTGTGCTAAACGTGGTATCCTTGCCAGCGCAAAGCACCGTGACCTCAGTACGTGGTATTTGTCCATTGATCTGGCAAATGCATTACTTTCCATCTCTGTCAAAAAGAGGATCAGAACCAGTTTGCATTCGGTTGGAATGAAATACAGCTTGCATTCAGAATGAAATGTAAATGTATACATTCACCCCAGAAATGTGTTAACATCCCAGAGCTCAGTCCAGTTATAGTCCGAGAAGACCTGGACTGGCTGGACATCCTGCAGAATATCACATTGGTCATATGTCAGTCATATGTCTTATCGATAACCTCATGCTAGTCAGAATGAATGAGCAAGAAGTGGCTAGGACATGATGGGCCTTCAAAAGACCCATACACTCCAGAGAGTGGAAGGATAAACCCAGGGAAGTTTCAGGGGCCTGTCATATCAGTAAAACTTTAAGGAGCCGCAGTGGGCTGGAGCACGGCAGGAAAACCAAGGTAAAGGACAAATCATGGCATCTTGTACCTCCCACCCCAAAGAAGGAAGCGCAATGCTTGGTAGGCCTCTGTGGGTTCTGAAGGCATAGTTCTCATGAAGGAACACTCCAAACCACATACCAGGAGATGTGCAAAGCTGCCAGCTTTGAGCCAGTTCAGACGTGGAACAGGCTTTGCAGCAGGTCCGGGTTGCGGTGCGAGAGTGTTGACTCAGGCTGTGCAACCCGCAGGACCCTATGGTACAGGAGGTATCAGCGTTGGGGAAAGATACCGTGGAGAGTTTGGGGCAAGCTCCAGAGAATTATGATGCGACCTCAGGTTCTGTCACGAGCCAATGCCATGTGGGAAATTATAAATCTTTTGAAAAGCAGTTCCTGGCATGCTATGAGCTCCGGTGTAGATAGAGTGCCTGACCGTGACCATGGGACACCAAGTGAAAATGCAGCCATAACTGCCTGTCTTAGTCCTTGCTGGCTGTTATAATGAAATACCATAAACTGGGTAGTTTATGAACAACAAACAGTTATTTCTCACAGTTCCAGTGCTGCGAAGTCCCAGATCACGGCGCCAGCACCGTTGGGTGAGGGCGCTCTTTCTTACTGAGATCTCACAGGACGAAAGGGGCTAGAGATTTCGCTGGGGCCCCTTTTAGAAGGCACTAATCCATTCATAAGGGTGCCACTCTTATGACTTAAGTACCTCTGAAAGGTCTCACTTCCTAATACCATCATCTTTGGGGGTTAGGATTTCCGCATATGAATTGGGGGCAGAGGGGAACACAAACGTTCAGATCGCAGCGCTACCCAGCATGAGCTGAGTTTTGTAAGACCCGCCACGTCAGAATGTCAAATGGACCCAGCAGCATCCATCGTAAGACACAAGTGGTACAACCAGGACCAGGTGTGAGCGGGATGAGAGGCCGCAGACAAGCCATGTGAGCAGGTAGCCTAGACTCCCTGATTATCTGCCACCTCTGCACCGAGGCCTCTCCCCTGACTCCGAGGGCCACATGGTGGGGGTTCTGCCTGGCTGATGAAAGAGGAAAAAGCCAGAGCCTGGTTCACGGAAGCGTTGGCTTGGTAGGTGGAAGCAAGTAAGAACTGGGTAGTGTCTGCACTGCGGCTCCGCTCAGGGCTGGCCTTGAGAGATGGCAGTGAAATGAAATCCTCCCAAGGGGCAGAGCTCTGGACGATGCACCCGGTCATCCCCTTTGGTGGAAAGAGGGGCGGCGAGGGGCCTAGAAGGAGACTGGTTAGAAGAAGGGACGAGGCTGTTGGGGAAGGCATGTGGATGGGTCTTAGCACCAAGTGTGAAGCTCGCTGTCTCCCATGTTAACACTCATTGGAGAGCATCCGTCTGGGAAGACACATCGCACGACCAGGTCAACAGAATGACTTGGCCAAGTGACATTGACCAGCTGCTGTCAATGGTCTCTCTGCTTCTGGCAGAGAGAGTCCGTGAAAGGAGCAGCCACGGTGGCAAGGATGGAGGCTCTAAGAGGTCTAACAGTGTGGGCTCTCGCCCACCAAGGCTGATCTAGCTACTGTTGCTGCTGAGGGCCCATCTTCCAGCAACAGGGCCCAGCACTAAGTCCCAGACACAGCGCCTTTCCTTGAGGACACCAATCAGTCACCCAGTGGCAAGCTGACCACACTGGATCCCTTTCATCCTGGAAGGAGCAGTGATTCATTTTGTCAGGAATAAACTCATATTCTGGGGCCTGAGCCAGACAGCTATCCAAAGACTTACAGAATATCTGATGCTCCAGCACAGCATCCTACGGGACACTGTCAGGTAAAGGGAGTCATTTTACAGCAAAGGAGGTGGGAGGGTGGGCACACGACCGGCCGTGCTGGTCATATCACTCACCGTATCAGCCCAAATCTGCAAATCTGATAAAGCAATGAAAGGGCCGGTTAAAAGCACAGCTAACATGCCAGCTCAGAGGTGGTATTTTGCAAAGATGGGTACCATTCTCCAGAGCAAAGGGTACACTTTAAATGAACAATAGGTTGACACAGGTCTAGATAAAGACCCCTTCTCCCAAAGATATTTATGTCCTAATTCTAAGAACCCGTGAACATGTTCCCTTACATAACAAAAGGGACTGTGCAGGTGTGCTTAAGTTAAGGATGCTGAGCTGAAGAGATTATCTGGGTAGGCCCAACATCTTTATAAGCCAAAGAGGGAGGCAGGAGAGTGTTGGAGTGATGCGTGGAGAAAGTCAGCAGCCATTGTCCACTCTGAGGATGGAAGGGAGCCACAAGGCAAGGGCTGCAGGCGTCCTCTGGGAGCTGGAAAGGCGAGGAAGCGGATGGTCCACTAGAGCCTCCGGAAGGAATGCGGCCCTATGTACACCTTGATCTTTAGACCAGTGTGACCCATTTTGGACTTCCGACCTCCTGAACTGTAAGATAATAAATTTGCATTGTTCTGACTCACCAAGTGTATAGTAATTTGTTACAGCAGCAATTGGAAGCTAATACACTATGTCATAGGTAAGACCTGGGTTGCAGTGGGTGGACTTAAGAGCATCTGCTCACCATCAATCCTAGTTACCCACTTGAGGAATTTGTGCTTCCCCTCCCACAGCCCTGGGCACTGTGGGTTCAGAGATTCCCAACGACGAGTGCTCTGCCCGGGAACGCAGCGAGAGTCTCATGGACTACAAGCTATGGGTGCTGCGTGGGCACTTTAGGCTCCTCATTATGAGGGACCAGCAAGCAAGGCAGTCCCCATCTTGACAGGGGTAGTCGACCCTGATCATCAGAAAAAGGTAGTGTTTTTGCTACACAGTGGGGGCAAGGCAAAATATATTTGGTGCCTGGGGAATCCGCTTGGGTGTGTCTTGGTGTCCCCTTGCTCAGTGTTGACAGTACGTGGACAAGCGCAGCAACTCTGGCCTGAGAAGGCTGTGTTGGCCAGAGTCTCAGAACCCTCAAGGACGAGGGTCTGGTTACTCCACCAGGTAAGCCATTGAGACCAGGACAGTCGTTAGCTGAGGGTGGGGGGAATTCAGAATAGCTCACCAGGGCGAGGGGAGATGAGCATCAGTGTAGCTACAAGACCAACTGCAGCAGTGGGGGCTGTAGTCAATCCCGCTCACCTTCTTCTTCTAAGTTCCCCACAGCACATCGGAATCCTGAGGAACTGTCCTTGAACGTATATGAAGACGTGGAC
>NW_011888977.1:794633-798704 GCF_000151845.1 Pteropus vampyrus | reverse complement strand
TCCAGAGGAGAGGTGATCACGGCTGGACCAGAGTGGCCGTGGTGTGGAGAAGCATGAGTGGGTCTAAGGAGTAATTTGACAGACCTTGGTGAGGGACCAGAGATGGGAAATTGAGAAGAGGGTCAAGAAGGAGGAGGTTCCTGGATGACTCTCGGGTTCCAGCTTGCACAACTGAATAGCAGAGAGAGAGATGGGGACACTGGGAGGGGGCCGGGTTTGGAGGGGACGAGATCATGAGTCTGAGTCAGGAAATGCTGAGTCTGAGGAACCTCTGAGGCGTCCCAGGGGAGGCAGCACGTGGGCGGCGGAATCTACAGGCGGAAGGAGGTTATGTGGGGAGAGAGTGTGAGAAGGGGACAGGAAGAAGCCTGGGGATGGCCAGACAGAGGAGGAAAAGCCTCCGATGATGCTGGAGAGCAGCGGGCTGAGTAGGAGGGGAAAGAAACAGGTGCGAGTCCTGCTCTGGAGATGTCAAGTGCAGCAGTCAGGACAGGCGAGGTTATGCTGCAGAAATGAATATTCCTAAAATCTCCAAGTCCTAAAAAGGCAAAAGCGAACTTCTCCCTCACTGTACGGATCCAACGTGGGTCGTCAGGGACTCTGCTCATCACACTCACTTGAGAAACCAGGTTCTACAATTGCCTGGGCTCAGAAGGGGGCGTTGGAACGGCACACTGGCTTCTCTGGTTTCTGTCTCACATTCTGCTGGCAAAGCAGGTTACGTGGATGGCCTTGCGTAACTTCAGAGGAGGCTGGGATGGAGCCAACAGAGGAAGAGAGCTGGGAGCTCTGGACAGCACCAACCTCCAACACACTGAGGAGAGGACCGGCCTGCTGAGCCAAATGCTGCCAAGGGGCCCAGCATCATGAGGACTGAGAAATACATTTGAATGAGGTGATGTGGGTCCTCGCTGACCTGAGAAAGAGGTGTTTGGGTACCTTAAGGGACTAAAGACCAGAAAGTGACTGGAATTGGTTAGGGAGGAGCTGGGAGGCAAGTAGGAGATGAGAAATGTAGACCACTCGTTCCAATACGTCAGTGGGACGGGTGGATGGAGGTGGGGAAGTGGCTGGAAGGGATATCCGGAGCGGAGTTTTGCTTGTGTTTTTAGTGGGACATAAATGTGTGTAAAGGCTGATGGAAAGGATCCACAGAAAGGGAGAGATTAACTATGAAAGAGGAAGCCAGAATGATGAATAGGGTAAGAGGATACACAAGCCTACACATCCTGATGCACCTGGGACTCTGAAATTGCCTGCCCAGACAGCCCTAAGCTTATGACCAGAGCCCGTGTGGGCCTCTTCCTCAGGCCCACTGTCCTGAGGGTGGACCGCGTCCACCAGAGTGTGCACCCTGAGGTCTGAAGGGTAACCAAGGGGCGGCCCTCCGTGGGGAGTGTGGACAGACCCTGGCAGTGCAGGTTGGGGCTGTGCATACAGTACCCCCCACGTCCCCCACCCCCAAATACACACAGGGAGAAGGGTGCTGTCTTTTCCCATGACGACACATTCCAGCACACCCCTCACTCCAAAGAACCTGAGAATTCCAACTGAAGCCAGCCTTCCAGGTTATCGTAAAGGTGTGCCTGCCAAGGTTGGAGGATAAAATGTATTTTATTTAACAGTTGTTAGCTTAACTTATACCTTTTAAATATGAGACATATCATATGTGGGTCTCCATTTTTCCTCTTGTTCTGAGCCCTTCAAATGTTAGGAAAGGGCCAAGGTATGTAATAAATAAATATGCACATAATTTCATACAAAATCTATATAATAAAGTTATATAATTATAAAGTCATAGAATAAAATATATCATATAAACCCAATCTAATTTGGGTAGGAATGTGTACACACACACACACACACACACACACACACACACACACACACGAATACGGTTTGTATCAGTCAGCTTTTGCTGTGTGACAATGAAACACAAACTTTCAGTGGCATAAACACAGGGCATTATATTCCCGTGAGTCTGTGGTGGCTGGTGCAGCCCCGCCCCCTGTGTCTCGCTCTGGGGCTCAGCCTGAGGGTCAGCAGCCGCCTGGGGCATTGTCTTCCTCCTGGAATGTCAGGCAGGAGTCCGTGAGGCAAGCGCAGCCACCACGGAGCATGCTCCAAGCCTCTGCTTGCGCCACATCCACTGACTTTCCTTCGGCAAAGCCCAGAATCAGGGAGTAGAGAAGTACATTCTGCCAAGCGTGAAACCGTGGCAAGGTTATAGATGTCTAAAACTATGACAGGGCAGGGAAAAACGGGAATTAATAATTTAACCGATCACATACTAAACCGATATTTCCTAGTAGGAGGATAATGAGATTGCCGGGGTGTGTGTGTTGGGGTGGGGCATGGAGGGTAATTTGTAATTAATTCTAACTACTAAAAGAAGAGATGTTTTAATGTTTACAACTTACATGTATTCCCATATTCCTTCTGTAATAAAGCAAAAATAAGAAGGCCTCAATTCTAATTCCAATCAAAATCTTAATTTAAAATTTTTACTAGTTGATTTATTTGGAAGACTGGCTAGCTATCTTTAAAAAAAAAAAAAACAAATTCTTTTAAGATCCTGACTTCAAATCATAAGCAAAAGTTAATACTAAAAAAGATAAGAAATCTGAATGTAAAAATAGAACTGTAAAAAATCATAGAGAGATATATCAAGATGCCTTTTCTTTCTGTACTTCCTTGGGTGACCTTCCGGATTTTCAGCCAGAGGCTCGCATTGCCTAGAGGTGGAGGGGGATGGAAGGAGGGAAAGGAGGCGGAGAGGAGGCGGGGGGAGGGAGGGAGGGGGGAGAGGGAGGGAGGGAGGGAAAAGGAGGAGGGAGAGGGTAGAGGGAGAAAGGGAGAAGGGGGCAAAGGAGGAGAGAGGAGAGCAAGGAGGAGGGGAGGAGGAAGGGGAAATGAGACGGAGCAGGAAGAAGGGAGGAAGGGAAGAGTGGCTGCCACTCACTGGAACACCTGCCGGGCAACGCCCTCTTCCAAAATCAGTGGGGCGGGAGGTGAGAGGTTGGAGATGGGAGGTGGGGGACGGAGCCTTTTCTTCCGTCTGACATCACTGTATTCAGCAAATGCATCAAAGACCCAATTCCACCAAGAGAGGCCCTTTGGGGCCCTTGGCGTATAATACACAGAGGAGCTGGCTGAGAAGCGGGGCCAGGCAGGAGGCAGAGGCCCCGTGTGGATCAGAGTGAAAGGAGGGCACGCACCACACCCAGTGATGTGGGGACAGCAAGTAGCAAAAACAAAATTGCAAGAGAATACACATATCCAATGCCGTTGATGAAAAAGTTTAAAACATACACGAATGTTATCATTGTTTATAAATACATTCAACTGTTGCTAAAAAATATAAAAATGTGCTCAGGAATGTTGCAACTTCAGGGTAGCAATTACAGAGGGGAAGAAGAGAGAAGTTTAAACCGGTCTATATCATTTCATTTGATTTTTAAAGAGAGATCTGAAGCAAATATTCAAAGTGTTAATATTTGGTATATTCTGGGTGGTGGGTATACAGGTGTCTGTTAGATTATTGTCTATATCTTGAAATAACATGGTAGGGGTAAGACAGGCTGCTGGTTGATATGAATACTTTACGCCAGGGTTTAAAATCTATGAGCACATGTGCATGTTTGCACGTCTGTGCTCAGGTGTGCGTGCACTTATCTTTGTGTCTATGGCTCTGTGCGACTATTTACCTGTGTCTGCCAACACTATGTATGTGTGCTGCACATCCCTTTGTGTCTGCCACTTGTGTGTGTACATCCATTTGTCTATGTGCATGCATCTTTGCAACTATACGTGTATCTGTAGCTGTGTCTGTGTGTCTGTGCAGTTGTTCGAGGTTGTGTTTGTGTGTCTTTGAGTGTATATTAAATGTGCATATCTGTGTGAGTCTGTGCAATTGTGTGTCTGTGTGTGCCTGTGCACTTGTGTGTACGTGAATAAGAAGAAACAAAAACACCAAACCATTGACACATCTCTGTCTGGCAAGGGGAAGATAGGATTTTTGTTTCTCCTTCGTATATTTTACTGTGTGTGTGTGTGTGTGTGTGTGTGTGT
>NW_011888977.1:789553-793138 GCF_000151845.1 Pteropus vampyrus | reverse complement strand
TGCCTCCTCCTTCCCTTGGCAGAGCCTGACTGTACCCGGGGTCCATCTCCTTCCCCAACGCTCATGGCCATGGCGGCAACTCCAGCCCCACGCAGGCCAGGGGCTAAACCTGACTGGTCCAGGCTAATCTCTTTTCCAGGGGTAAGTCTACAAGTTGGCCAATGAGATGTGACAAAGAGGGCTGGGGGGGCCACTGGGATCATCTCCTTGCTCTCATGCTTGTCTAGGGAGGTGTGAAGTTTGAGCTACGTTCATCTTGAGATCAGAGAGGAGCCAGCTGGGGACAGGCCAATGTGGGGAGGGTGACAGAGGAAAGTGGAGAGCGCCTGGGTCCTTGAATACTCTGCAGAGCCACTGAATCAACTTCAGAGCCATCTTGCCTCCCACTTGGCATTATGTGAGCGAGTCAACTTTCCTCATCACGAAGCCATCCTGAGATAGGTTTTCTTACACCCAAACTCACATAGACCCTTTGAAAATCTGGTAAAAGTGCTGAAACTTCTCCTGGGAAAAAGGCTCAAATATAGGGTATTGAGCAATTTGGGGGGTTCCTGGTTTCCAAGAGGCCACTCAAAGTCCACAATACACTGGGATTCCTGGGCGGATCTTCTTGCCTCACTGCCGTCACTGTGATGCTGGTGCCTACGAGGGCAGGTTGGTTGGGTTCTGAGCAGCATACCTGCCCGCAAGCAGAAAGCAGGATTGGGGGGGTGGGGTGGTCTGTAGCACCTGAAGACAGCCCCTGCTACCTCTCGCACCAGAAACTATAAGTGCCCACTGAGAATAGGGTTGTGACCAGGCAGAGGCTCAGGGAGAGCTGGCTGGTCTTGACCGGCAGGAGCAATCTGCCCCCACCTCCAGCCCTGCAGGAGCAATCTGCCCCCAGCTCCAGCCCTAAGGCAGGTTTGGATCTCTGCTCTCCAGGGAGTGGGTTGGCTAGCTGACAGACAAGAGGCCTGGTTTGGAGGATGTGATGGGGGCCACATGGCAACACTAACAGTCCCACATTTCATAACTCCCTTTACTTGCCGGGTTCTCTGGGGTCCTAATGAGGAAGAAAGGTTAAAGAGATTCCAGGGGTCAGGGCGGAAACCAAGTGGGTGTCAGGCTGCGTTCTCTAAGCCAGGCTGGCTCCATCCTAGCCTGGTCAGGGGCCATCTTGATGTAAGCACAGATCGAGGAGGGTCTGGCTTTCACCCAAGGGGTCTGGGGGTAGGGGAGGAGATAGCCCTGCCTTAATAGCCCGGCTCCTCAAACCCATCATCAGCGGGCACTAACTGTGTCTCGGCCTGTTCATCTGTCTGGTCACAACCTTCCTGAGGTTGAGTTCAGCAGACTCTGGGATCTCATTTTGGGCTCATTTTACTTTCCTTATTAGGGTTCTCATTTTTTTAAACATAGTTTGCAAGTAGCAGCAACAACAAAGTCACACTGGAAGCCCCCTGGAAACATCTGGAGACTGAGGGCTTATTTGCAACACCTGGATGCAGGGCCTGACCTGCATCCTGCTTCACGTGAGCACATGCAGAGGCCCCTCAAAGCCAGGTTTAACCTCTTTTTTTAAAAAAATATAAACTATAATGGCTTAAGTGCTAGTCAAATCTATTGATAAAGCAAGTTATATTCTGATTAGACTCACATCCAAGTTCATCTCTTGGACCACCGTAATGAAACAAGATGTATGTCACAAGATGTTTCAATATGTTTAGTCCTAATTATACATCTTTAAATAAAAAAAAAGTTTTACTCCTGCATTATATACCACAGATCATTAAATGCCTATCACAGTCCATGTCCAAATCTTGGTGTAAAAGACAGTTGACATTTAACCATTAACTTTTAAATTATGACTCAGACTTACTTGAGAATAAATTATGAACCAAACTCACTCTTCTTAATGACATGTTTAAAGTTCAGCTCTTTAATAAAAGGATTCAGGAATATGAAAACAAAGTTACCAGCAATATTAAGGAAATAAAGGTCCTTCAAAATGGTCAGTTCTTGTTTTGATTAAATTGTGCATTTTTAATATAGTTGGTATAAAGTGAAACTCTTTAAAAAAAACATGTAAGAATTTAAAATAAAGTGGAACATCCTATTTTCAGGGTCACCAGTACCACGGTGAGATTTGTCTCTTAAACAATGACACTTAGTATCTCTGTAGTTCCATGAATACTTTTGAAGTGTCATATTAAAACCAATCTCGTGGCCTTGAGGCAAAGAGAAGCAATTAGTCTTGGAGTTGTGAATAAATAAAAATCCATTTATACACCCGTCCTTGACATGTACCTTGCAAATCTTAGAAACTTCATCTAGTGGGAAAAGAAATGTTAAATCATGAATACCAATACTAATCACATTGCCATGTGGCTCCCTAAAACAGTTTAGTTTATACCAATCTTTTAAGTATTAATTTATATGTATGTATTCATCCATATTGAACACAAAACAAAGAAGCTCTAGCAGGCACCTAGGAATAGAGAAGTGAGGGGTGCTCAGGACCACGAGGGCCACCACAAGCAGGTTTTCAGTGGGTCTGTGCTCCACAGACAGGTGCTTGCTGCACTTTGCCATATGCCTCCCCTGCACCCTGCAAGTACTCAAAGGCCTGGGAAGGGGTAAGTTTCCTGTCTGTGAAGAAGTTTGGGATACCCACAATGCCCTCCTCCATTTGTGATCCCAGCCACCATTTAAGAGAGGATTCAGGAGGTGAAAGTATTTGGATACTTGCTTCACTTATTTGGGTCCATTTCTTCAATGCCGGGTGAGGTGTGTGTAAATGGGGGCTTTGCTGCTCCTCAGCCTTGTGCTGCCCTGGAGAGATTGGAGCTGTCAGCCATGCAGAGGAGCAGACCTCCAGGGCCTGGTCTGGCTTGCCCCGCCTAGCAGGGGCGTGGAGGGCAGAGAGTGGTGCTGTCAGGCAGGAGCTGGGAGCCAGAAACCCTGTGGCACCAGGGCGTGGGGAGCAGAGTGGGAAGCCCGTGGGCCGGCTGGAGCCGCTGCACAGATCCCTGACCTACTTCCACGGCCCCTTTCTGTTCTAGGAGCAGCTAAAAATCCATAAATTAAGGAAATTAACTGATGGGGCCTGCGGCATCTTTGTAAGCTATTTAAATCTATAAATTTACAACATCTTCTGCATATATCAAGTAATTGAACTAACTGCAGGGATGTAACTTTAATGAGAAAATTTCCCCCTTCTCCTGTAGTTCAAGCTCTAAAATAAATAAATAAATAAAACCTTCCCCTAGGAGGAAAGTTTCTGCTTATTCCCGCGTGAAGTTACAGAAGCGCGGTCCGGACGCCCTTTCCACGCGCGAGGTCCCCTGGTCAAGGGAAGCAGGCGCCCAGGTCGTCGTCCTGCCACCAGCGCCCTCAGCCCCGCTACCCCGGGGCGGCCCCCAGCGTGCCCCCCGTTAGTGACTCCGCTAGAGGGCGCCCAGGTCCGGCTGGAGTCTGGGGTGGGAGCCACGGCGCGGCTCCGGGTTGGAGCGCACCCTGGCTCTAGCCGGAGCCCGACTCTGGCCTTGGGAGTCCACGGGGCCGGACGGGGGCGCAGTGCAAGCCGGGCGCACTGGCGGCTCT
>NW_011888977.1:777901-788063 GCF_000151845.1 Pteropus vampyrus | reverse complement strand
AGCGCCGTGCACCCCTGTCCCTAAAGTGGCCGCGATACCGAGAAAGTCGCCTGGCTGGGGTTCGGACCTGGGCGGGGGCGGCTGCTTTGTCCCGGTGCTGGGCGGCGGGGGCACCCAGCACAAAGGCCTGGCCCGGGAGGGGGGATTGTCCACGTGGGCCGGCCCTGGCTCCGGGTAGACCCTCCCCACGCGGGGGGGTTCGGCGCTTCCTGCCGCGCGGGGCTTGGTGGGGGGAGGCGATGGGTGCAGGTCCCAGCACTCGGGCCTCAGTGCAGGGCTGAGCGCCCTGCCGGGCGGGCGAGTTTCCGGGGTCAGAACCGGGCTCACGCAGCTGCGGCTTCGGAGCAGACAGGGCCGGGCTTGGCGCTCGAATCAGAGAGAAAAAGTCTCTAATGGGACAGATGTGCGTCCTCTGACGCCCACCTCAAGAGTCCAAAACCAGGCGGGAGGGGCCGGCGCGCTGGTGGTCGTCCCGGGCGCGCGGAGTTTGGGGCTTCGGGGAGGGCCACGCGGAGACACGATCGCCGCCTCCGGATCCCTGCTGCCCGCCGGTGCTCCCTGCCTGGACGCACGCAGCGGGCATTCACTCCTAAACATCCCCCCTTCTCCTGTAGCCGAAGCGCCTCTTCGTCTTCCCGCGCCCCCTAACCCCCGTCTACAGAAAGATAAGCTTCAAGTTTTCACTCCGTATCTCAAATGTGCATGAAGGAATTTAACTGCATTGAATAACAGCATTAGTTTCAATTAATTTTTTTTAAATCCCGCCAACAATAAACTTTGAGAACAAAAGCGCTTTTACGTCCTTAATTAGGCGAGCTTCCCATCTGTGGTGTCTAAGTGTCTGCCTCTTGATTTAACTTTGTCCTCCGCCCCGCCTCCGCTGCACACCCCTCCCCACCCTGCTCGGCGGCTGCGGGTTCGGTGGCCACCCCCGCCCTGCGGCGCAGCCGGCCTCAGCCCAGCCGGCTCTCGGCGCCCCGAAGTTCACATCGGCGGGCAGATCCCGCGGCGAGGCTGGCGCGCACCAGGTGGCCCTACCCGCCTCCCTCCCGGCTCACCCCCTGGACAATCATGCAGGCCCCTGGCAATCTCGCCGCGGGCTAGCGCCCAGGGCGCAGGGCTGAAGGGAGCTCGCGAGGCGCCTTCTGTTTACCTTTTATGGTTAAAATAACAGCTTACCAAAGAAGCAACTTCTCGAAGAAGCGATTTAGTGAAATCGTCTCAAGCTGCTGCAGCTCAGCCAGTTTAATCACCCCCAGAGAGCTGAACAACTGCGAGCACAATGGGACACAAAATCATTTTGTGTGTAAATGAGCGTGGCATTCTGCTCGCTTTCCTCTGCTCCGGCGGGCGGGGCTCGGCGTCGGGCGGGCGCGGGACCCGGGGCTCCTGCCGCAGCTCTGAGAAGCGGGTCAGTACCCACCCAGTTTGGAAACCCGCAGGCCCTCGCGCGCACTACCGACCAGGTGCCTGCAACAGGCTGTTCGGCCGAACCTCGGGAGGGCTCTGGGGCTGGGGCTGGATCATGGGTTTGGTGCTGGTGCTGGCGGAATGAACTTGTGTCTCTTACTGCGCCCACTTTGTGCTTCTGACCTCAGCAGTGGTCTCCAGGAAAGGGTCGTTGTCCAGCACAGATGCTTTGGTCGGAGGGATCGCTGGAGGTTCGGGTCAAGGCGTAAAGCCTGGGGCTTCCAACGGTGAGTTTCCGGTTTGCCATGAACATAAGGTTATGCTTGCAATGGAAAAGAGGCTGGGTGAGAACGGAAGGTTATGCTTGCAATGGAAAAGAGGCTGAGTGTGTACGGGATTGAGCAGCTTTTGTGATGGGTACTTGGTGTTAAATGTCACTTTTGAGTAGAGTCCTGGTAGTAGGGAAAACATTGCGCAGTCTGCTTTGATAGAATTTCCATGAGAATTTCTTCCAGCACAGTTTATCCTCAATGTGGCTTTCCTTCTGACTCCTCACCCAGCAGAGCCTCCCAGGGCAGGATAACCCATTCCTGACATCTGTTTTGGTTTCTCAGAACTTCCTTGAGATAAATGACCTGCTTTTTTTTTTTTTTTTTAAGCTAACTGGAACTCAGGAATGCCAAAAGCAGCAAACCCTGAGCAGCCCCCAGTGAGGGTATAAATGAAACATCTCTGACTGCTAATAGCAGCCCCCTCAGCTCCACCCAGTTTCATGTCAGGGAACTTGCCAAGATACTGAGGGCAGAACAGATCCTAGGAGGGTAACCTTACTTAAATGTGCAGGATTCGATGCCCATTGGAACTTGGTCCATGTTTCACCATTGGATGTTGAATTTCAAGGCACAAAGTCAACCTTTAAGAAAGCTTACTTCCTCAAGGTTTACACTTGTGAGAGACAAGTCCAAGTTAAGCTTGCGGGAGCCGGTGTAAACCCGCTCTTCCCCACCCTTTTGCATAGGGCCTGTACAGTGCCCTGGGGTGGCTTCTAGATACTGAGGGACAGTCTTTTTTGGGTGGACTGGGGAGCAGAGGAAAGGCACTAAGTCTGCGGAGAGGAGCAGGAGATAGGGTTCATTTGCTGTACGGTCGTCGGGTTCCTTCTGGCCAGCTCTCTCATGCCTTGAGGGTGTGATCCCAAGGGGGGCTGATATACATTAGGCTCAGACAAGACTATTCTGGAGGTCTGAGAGGTCCTGGGCTCCCTAGCCCTTGGAGGGTAGGGGATCATTCCCGAGCAGCGGTTTACAGGGTTCTGTGCCGATGCAAGAGGAGACACGCTTGGTAACATGGCTCTAAACCAAAATACCAGGAAAATCAGATTTGTTCTGAAACATTTTGGGGCAATTATGGTGAGCATATGTTTCAGTATTGTCATTAGCTGAATTAGCAGACATGGAGCTGCCCAGAAAACACGAGTGAGTGTGTGTGTAAGTAATTTGCTATGGCCCAGAGGCGCGCTTTGGGGTATGGGGACAGCAGAGAGGTGGGTGGAATCTGGAGAATGCTGTGTGGTATGGCATGGGGTCCTAGAGAGCATGTGCTGAAAGGACGATTATAAGCGTCTTTGACTCCATGGGATACACAGCGCCCGTGACTACCGAGGAGTAAGCCCTCTCTGATTTGTCGGTACTTTCCCACAGATACTCCGGGCAGCGATGGAAGCCTAGATGCCTCACCGCAAGGAGTGGCCGAGCGGGTCCTCGCTTCACGCCCAAGGCAGCGCCGGCACCGCGGTGAGAGCCAGCAGGGCGGGCTGGTCAGTGGCCGGTGGCCACTTCTTTGCCCTCTTCTTGAGCGCCTGCTCCCGGGCTGACCTGCCTGCCCGTCCTGGCAGCTGCGGCATTCGAGAGATGGCTGTTGACTGGCTGTACGATTATGTATTTTTTGAAACAAAAATGCTCTTAATTTGATGTGAAATTTACTACATGTATAAAACTCAACGCCTTAGGTGCTGAGGAAGTCACTAATTTAGAGGTGTCTCGTTACTGAGACAAACTTGCAAAAACCCCTGAATCCCAATTCACAAATTGGTGATTCGTTTGTCAGGGGATATTTCACATCTAACACATAAGCCCGCGACCTTTAATTAGAATTTTGCAGTTTGTTTTATGCCCCTGGAGGCTGACACCTTGAAAATTTTTTTTCTTGATTTCTTATTGCTAATAAGCATCTTTCTTTTTCCCTCTGGTACTTTGAAGAAAATGATGCAAATACACTTAATTACAGTGGTGGCCATAATTTGTCAGCTGAATATGTGATCAGGCACCGGCTCAAGTGATCTGATTAGATCTGTGATCACAGTGGCAATAAAGGGAGTGCACAGCTCTGTTGTGGAGAAACTCTTGATTCTGCCTTATTTCCATCTGCAGGAGGGAGGAAGCATGTCACGGTTGTCTCTCACCCGGTCACCCGTGTCTCCCCTGGCTGCCCAGGGGATCCCACTACCAGCCCAGCTTACCAAGTCCAACGCGCCTGTGCACATCGACGTGGGTGGCCACATGTACACCAGCAGCCTGGCCACGCTCACCAAGTACCCCGACTCCAGGTAAGAGCTGAGCCTCTTGTCACACCAGGCTTGCAGCGGTGACCGGCAGCATCTGTAGGCTGCCACCGATGGAGCCTTTCTCCTCTGCCAGCCAACAGGCAGGGCTCTCCAGGGCCCGCTCACGCACAGAGATTCAGAGAACTAGGGTTTGGGAGTCCAAGTCTGTATTTGGAAGGCTGCTTTACACAGAGACTTGTGACCATGAGCTGGCAGCATGGAGAGTGCTAGATGTGGGTAGAGCTTCTGACCCACTGGCAGAAGCCACTTATGCAGGCCAGGAGCTGACTGGGTAATCTCACGTACCTTCAAGTTCCTCTTGAGTAGGACCCTGGCCTGGCCTTTGCAGAGGATCATTCGTGAGCCATGCTGTGTACTTCTGAGGGTTGTGTGGGAGAGAAGTATTTAATCCTACTTATGATTCTCACCCTTGGGAAAGCGCATAAAGGGAGGGAGGAGGGGAAGCTGCAGTTTGCCATCTTTGCCTGTTGGGGTGGCCACTGCCAGACCCTGAGGGCTAGCAGCAGGCTCCCTTGAAGTGAGGGAGGGTTGCAGTGACTGCTGGAATTCCCGGATGTGCGGGGCTATCCGGGCCTGTGGAGAAGCATGAGCCTCATATCCCCATCTGCACATAAAATGTAACTGACCAGGACCCACCCAACCTGGCGCCGGCTTCTGTGCTGAGCTCCCTGTGGGCCCGTCTGCAGGAGGCCTTGCGCACTGCCAACTCTTCTGCTCTTGCCTCTTGGCGTTTCCCGCCAGAGGCGACCTGGTTTCCTGCTGGCACAGCAGTAAGGTTGACCAGAGCTGGGCTGGATCTCTGTGAGCCTCTCCGGGAGGGGATGTGGTGTGCCGCTTGCCGAGCGAGCAATGGCTTGCTCCTGGCACAGCGAGGTGGCCACTGCTGATGGCTGAGCAGCGGGAGGGCCAAAGCTGCCGGCATCGCCCCCGTTTTATACATTTAAAATAGCAAGAGGAGTTAATTAATCCCCCAGACACCGAGGGATCATCTCGGGGATGCTTTCTTGTCAGACTGCCTCGTTGCCAGTGCGTTGCTCAGAGTGCAGAGGATTCCTCGTGCAGGGAGGCGGCTGCTTCGCAGAGCCGGTGGGCGGCTTGGCTGGAGCCCGTCATGGAGGCTGGGGTGCTCCCTCAAGGAGGGAACGTTGAGGTGGACGCAGTGTCCAGTTCAGAGTCTGGGGAGTCTGGGGGACAGATGGCGGTTTAGGCTTCATTTCCTTGGCCCAACAGAGGCTTGGCCTGGGGCACTTGTGAACTTGGGCCTTTTGTGGTGGCGGTGGGTTGGGGTGGGGGTGAGGGAGGCAGCATCCGTGAGGCCACGTCAGCAGTGTCAGCCTGTGTGCTAGTTTGCAGAGCCCTGTTTTGGATAGGAGATGGATTCAGCTTATTTAATTTCAATTTTTTCCTCTATAGCATTCCCGAATTGTTTGAGATAGATCACCCCTTAATCGGTTGACAACATTTGTGAGTGAAATTCATAAAACCCTTTCCCACAGCCTCTGTGAAGAGAGTTTCCTGAAATCAGACACTTGCTTTTCTGGAGCAGTCGCAGCCCCAGCCGGCAGGGGTGGCCTCCTTGTCTTGTCTCCAGGCTGCTGCCTGGGAGCAGGGAGGGCAGGGGGTGGTCCTCCCCCCAGACCCACAGTGCAGCTCACCCACACCCATCCTGCTGGAGAGCTGAGGCCCCGTGGCCCTGCAGCCAGCAGGATGTGCCCAGAGCAGGTAGCAGTCTGCATTCTTCCTGAGGCTGGGGCTCCAGATGAATCTGCTCTTCCGCCTAGATGGCTTCTGGCTTGCGGGAGACCTGCTCCACTGGCCTGAAGCTTTGGCCTAAGAGGCCAGGGACTGGTGTGATCTGTAGGATAGACAGGGAACAGGGGGTTGGACCAGGCCTGAAAAGTAGATTGGACAGCTGTACTGGCAAGGGCCCCTCAGATCTCTCATCTTTCTTTGAGTGAATCATTAAAGTTAAAAAAACTGTTTGTCACCAATTTTGGAAACCAAGAGTTGTCCCTTACCCCATGTCATTTTGTGAGTCACCTGGAGACGGAGAATTAAAGTGCTGAAGTCCCCTAGGGTGTTTCTGGACGTAGATCGGCAAAGTCCCACCCTGGGCAGTGCTGTGACACCAGAGCCTCGTGCTCCAGGCCCTCGGGTTTCCCTGCCCACAGAACTGTGCCTGGGCTTCATGTTCTTGGCTGATATGGGGACTCCTACACAAGGAACAGGTGCCACTGCTGGTCAGCCCAAGGACAGCTCGCAGTCACTGCCCAGAGATGGCCGCCTGAGGCGCGAGGGGACTCCCTGGGGCTGACACCTCACGCGTTCCCGCCCACCGGATGTAGTTGAGCTGCTGCCGTTGCAGCCTCCCTCCCGCGTCCATCCTGGCCGTGGGAAGCAACAGACTGAGATGGCCAAGAGCTTTAAAACTAATAAAACTTTCCACTGAAACATTGAGGAAATTGGAGTCAAAGGTTAAAAAGAAAAAAAGAGCCCTGTCAGCCGGGGTCGGAACTGACCAGACTATCCCATGGTGAACTTCTGAATTTGGTACCCCAAGCCCCGAAGCCTCCCTGGAGCAGGAGCTGACTCCGTATGTGTCTCTGGGGCTCCTCTGCGGAGACCGACCTAATCTTCCCTCACCCTGCTCACATCCTTGGTAGCCTCAGACTTCCAAGGGCATGAAAGGCCTTGGTCCTGTGAAGATACAAACTGAACTGTGGAAGATCTAGAACCAGAATCTGAAATAAGGCAGATTGAGAACCTTCTAGCCTTGGACGAATAAGGCAACCTAGAACCCAGCCAGCTCTGGAATGTGGGTGGATCAGGAGTACTGTAGACGGACAGGATGGTCTGGAGCCTCAGCCAGCCCTGACGTCAAAGGGATTTGCAAGGCAGCCAAACCTACAGCATTGCTTGCTGCACATAGTGTTTGAGCTTAACCAGGAAGGGTGGAGGAAGTTCCACAGGGAGGCTGAGGCTTCAGACTTGCTGGCTCACCTGTGGATGTAGATTTTACTTCCTTCTGCAGGTGTCATGTTGGGGTCCTGGGCTCTCCGCTGGTGACTGCCCATGGCACCTGGCAGCCTTGCTCAGTCTCATCTGTCTCCAGGGATGCTGGGCGGCCCTCAATTTGATGTTTGAATGTCCAAGCTCTGCTGAGGCCAGTTCTTGGGTTTTGACAGCTGTACTAGGCCATGGAGCCCACAAGACTTTCCAGGAGAGCTGTGTCCTCCAGTACCATTGTCACCAGGCCTGGGGTAGAGATGGGGGGCTTGGTAAGGCTCGATGGTCTCTGAAGCCCTGAGATGAATGTATCTGGTGACTGCAGCACTGGTCCCACAGGCTCGGGCCTCTCCATACCTCACCATAGGGTTTGGCCTGCTTACGCCCATCCATGAGGCATCCTTGCCCTTTTATACAGCCCCACTGGGATGGGATGGGCCATGTCCCCAGAGTGAGAACAAGTGACTTCATGGCTACTCTACATGTGGGCAGACCCTCATGGCCAATGCCTGAGTGTGCCAGGCCACCGGAGTGGAAAACGGTGTGAATGACAGGCCCTGAGAGAGGCTTTGAGATCTAACCCCTCAGCAGCACAGCTCACGTGCACAATGGCAGGGGTGGGGCAGGGCCTCAGGGGCAGTGACCTGGAGTAGACAGAGGACTGGGCTGCTGGGGGACAGGGCAAATCCCTGGAAGGTGCATGAAGGTGCAGGCAGAGAGTGAGGGGGCTCGTGCAGGCTGGGCTGGAAGTCTTGGGTCTCAGGTTGGAGCTGTGCCGACAAGCTGCCGCCTTGGTGGGGTCTAGCTGTGGACAAGTGTGTGGCCCTGCCTCCCGAAGGATGTCTAGAGATGCTGTCACTGGGAAGACCTTGCCAACCTCCCTCCTGTTTCTGACTGTCCTCACCCCTCTTTGTGGCTCCCAAATGTCCACAGCTGGGCCTGGAGTCTGCAGGGGAAGTGAGCCAAACCAGAGCCTGCTGCCCTGGACACCGGGCAGACTGAAGCCCTGACTCCGAGGCCCGACTCCCTGTCCCTGGTGTGGGGACTGGCCTCGGGAGCTCCCCAAGGGCTTCCTGCAGGGCCTATGTTTCCGTCAGAACCACTGCCCTTCAAAGGACAGGGTGCTGGGACAAATCTCCCCTCCCAGACCTCTCCCAGATATGCACATCCTTGTGCATTGTGGTGCATGCACCTGCACTGCTTCTGTGTTCACACTGGTGTGTGTGTACATGTGTGTACTGTGGCGTGTGTGCACCATGGCACGCATGCACGTATGTATGCAGAAACTTCTGCCTGTCTCAGATCTCCCCTAAGGCTCCCCGAGCAAATGTTTGTGGCTTATCTGTGAGTCTGTCACATGTACATAGCTGTGTCTTTGGTTGCCTTGTGTTGGCTGGTGTGTCCTTTCCCTGGATGTGTCTGGGTCTGCCTGTGATGTGTGTGTTGCAAGGGAGTGGACCATGTGTCTCTGCCTGTTGCCCAGGTGTGTCACGTCAGATGCTCATCCATGTGGGTTGGGTAAGGTGGATGTGTGGGACCCAACACTGTCTTCACTGGTTTACATGTGTTCACTGGGTATGTGGCTGAGGCCGGGGTGTCTGATGGTCAGTGGGAGTTTTCTGGGTGAGTCTATCTGGCAAGGGTTGGGGGAGAGGGCAAGGAGCCTGTTTCTATGTCTTGCTGTAGTTTTCCAGGACCGTAATGTGTCGGGGGTGGGTGTGTCTCTCTCTGGCTGTGGCTCATGAGTGTAGATAGTGTGTGTGGCATGTGCTGCTTGCCATGCTGGTGTCCTGCCTGGTTTCCTCTGGTGTGTGCAGACATCTGCCAGGCCTGGCACAGTCCTGGAGTCAAGGTGTAAGGCCCCTTACCCCTCGGGTAGGGAGGGCCCTAAGCAGTGGGGCAAGGCAGGTGGACTTGGCCCTTTCTTCAGACATCCCGCCCTCCATCTCTCCCAGAATAAGTCGTCTCTTCAATGGCACTGAGCCCATCGTCCTGGACAGTTTGAAGCAACATTATTTCATCGACCGGGATGGGGAGATTTTCCGCTATGTCCTGAGCTTCCTGCGGACGTCCAAACTGCTGCTCCCAGATGACTTCAAGGTAAGTCCCCAGCCGGTGGCTCCCTTGCACTGCCTGTGCAGTGGCGTTACACAGGGGACGCTGTGACTTAATAAATGGACCCACGGTCGTCATGGTAACCATAAAAAGTTAAGCAGTGAAGCCAAGGGCTAAATCAGTTTTTCTAAACTAATTTTGTTTTCTCACATTTTTAGCTTATTTATCAGGGTGTAACAACAATTAAGCAGCGGCAGCGGCACTTACCCTGGTTTCATGTCGGTCATGTTGAGGGACTGTCGTGTGCTGGAGCTACAGGAGTTAGAGGCTCTTAGCCCTGTTCTTTGCTGGCGGTTTGCAGGGGAAAGTCCAGATCCACACCAAACACCCTGTAAATAAGAGGCGACCCCCAGGTCTTGGGGCAGACCTGTCCAGGTTCCGAGAGTCTTGCCCTCTGTGGTACCAGGGACCCTGGAGGAAGGGAGCTCAGGCCTGGACTACCGGGCTGACACCAAGAAATGTCCATCTGTCCGTCCTCCCTCCCTCCCTCCCTCCCTCCCTCCCTTCCTTCCTTCCTTCCTTCCTTCCTTCCTTCCTTCCTTCCAGCAGCCAAAGGACCAGTGGCCCTGGGGCTCTTTTGTCCCCTATCCAGCCGAGTTACTGGATGCCCACAACTCAGCTCAGGCTGAAAACACAGTGAAACAAGGCAGATGTGGGTCCTATCTCCATAGCACTTATGGTCTGGTGGGAAGACAGATGTAGAACAAAAACCACTTGAATTCCATGGAGGCAGATGCTTCAGAGAAGTAGAGAACATTGTGGGAGCGACCGTGGGGAGCGTGGCGGCTGGGGAAGGAGAGGGTGTTTCCCTGGGTGGTGAAGGAAGGAGGGGGTGCAGACAGGTGGTGAGGAGGCTGGGTGGCAAGGATCGGTACCTTCCAGAACTTAAGAGAAGGCGTCAGCTTGAGGCTGTATGAATTGGGAGGGGCAAGGCAGGAAGGGAGGCTGCTGGTTGACGTCAGGACCTTGGTGGCTCGCTCAACATTTGGCATTTCACCCTGAATGCAG
>NW_011888977.1:767596-776606 GCF_000151845.1 Pteropus vampyrus | reverse complement strand
GGTGGCGGGTGTCACAGTTCTGTGGACTAGTGAGAGGAGGCCCTCCTGGAGTTGGAAAGGGCAGCCCCCCACCGCCCCCCACCCTGTCTGCACATGTCCGCAGGACTTCAGCCTGCTGTACGAGGAGGCAAGGTACTACCAGCTGCAGCCCATGGTGCGCGAGCTGGAGCGCTGGCAGCAGGAGCAGGAGCAGCGGCGCCGCAGCCGGGCCTGCGACTGCCTGGTGGTGCGGGTCACGCCAGACCTGGGTGAGCGGATTGCGCTCAGCGGTGAGAAGGCCCTCATCGAGGAGATCTTCCCCGAGACCGGGGATGTCATGTGCAACTCCGTCAATGCCGGCTGGAACCAGGACCCCACGCACGTCATTCGCTTCCCGCTCAATGGCTACTGCCGGCTCAACTCGGTGCAGGTGAGGGCTGCGCCGGCCCCACTCACCTCACCCCTGCCTCCCCAAAGCCCTCCGGCACAGGAGAGATGGAGGGAGGCGCAGTCCCCGAAATGGCAAAGCCCTCTGTGCCATCTCACAGAAAAAGCAACAATGTGTCGATGCATAATTTATATCCTGCTCATAATTAAATGATGGTGCCTGGGGGATGGACTTAAAAAAATTGATCTGTGCTCTTTTTTTTTTTTTTTTTTTTTTCCCAAAAGGATGTTCTATAAAAATTGTCCAGAGTACTTTCACCAAAGCGTGCTTCATTTGACACCCAGAGTCAGAGTTTGGATTCAAATTAAACCCAGGCAACAGGAGCCGCAGGTCAGAGGCTGAGAGTGGAGGTGGTCTGCAACCCCTTCCTCACCCTGCTGACCTGGGCCACTGTCCCAAACAGTTGCCCAGAGTGTTTCTGGAGAGGCTTTCCATAGATGGCGTGAGAGCTGGGAAGCCCAAGATGGAATGGGACTTATTTTCCACCGGCTCTTCCAGACCCAAGAGCAGACTCCTATTTCAAGCTTGGGGCAGAAAGAGTGGACTTTGTGGGGGAAATCCTCCCCACCCCCCACCCATGCATACATTCCACAGGCTGTCAGTGAGAACTGGCTAGCTGCGGGACATAGGTGTCAGACAGTGACCAGACCCCAACGGCAGACTCGAACAGAGAGGACTCTTCCTCTTCACCCCAGCTCCCTTGAGCTGATGAGCCCCCAGGCTTCAAACCATCTGGGACTCACAGCTTAGGGAAGCAGGTGGCTGCCCAGAGGCTGGGGGCAGGGTCTCTTTATTATTGAGGAGGGGCCCTGGGACCACACTTCGGGAGAGAGTGAGGTAGGTTACATCCTGGAGAAGAGATGAGGGACCCAAAGTCTCTGTGTCCCTGAATCAAGGGTATGGACCCCTGAGGCATCAGTGTGGGGTAGCCCACTGAGGCTTAGTCACTCAAGGGCCCTCGGGCCAGGCTGCTTCTGTCCCTCCTGTGTTTGCCCAACTGGGACCTCTGTAATCTTAACAAGAGGAGGGTAGCTTGCGCTCGCTACCTCCCACCAGGCCACGCCAGGCAGACTTGTAGCTGGGCACTCCTGACCCCTCTTTCTTCCCCGGCAGGTCCTGGAGAGGCTGTTCCAGAGGGGTTTCAGCATGGCCGCATCCTGCGGGGGTGGTGTGGACTCCTCCCAGTTCAGCGAGTATGTGCTTTGCCGGGAGGAGAGGCGGCCGCAGCCCACCCCCACCGCTGTCCGGATAAAGCAGGAACCCCTGGACTAGGCCCTGCCTCAGTGCGCGCCTGAGGCCTCTTGGCCCTGGGGACAGCCCAGGGACCTGGAAACAGTGCTGGGGAGTTCTGCCTATACCTGCTTAGCGGTAGGACTAAGGGTGGGGCTAGAGGATCCAAAGCTACCCCAGGGAGCCCCAGGTGTCATGGCAACAGAATGTGGGGTGCTAGAGGCATGCCTGCTGAAGGACTGTTGATGTGACCCAAAGGTGCCTCAGTGGGAACTCTGCCGCCAGTTCCCCAGTCCCCTTGGCTCCCCAGCCCGACACACATCCTTTGAGGCTCCAGGACCTGCCGCGGTGGGGTCAGCACAGGCCTCCCCAGCCCACGGCAGAGAAGCGCTTCATCCTTCTCCACGTGTGGCAGACTCCAGTGGGTCTCCTTGCGTCAGAAATGGCTTATTTTTCTACAGTATTTAAGACAGAAATAACTGTAACTGCACAAGCCAGAGAGGAGGACAAGGACCAACACTTCTTTATCTGGTGCTCCGTTCTCAGATGCGTGGCATGCAGGAATGTTGGAAGAGCTGCCGGGCACTCCAGCCCAGGTGCCCACAGAATGGGGCTTGGATACTTGTGGTCCCTGCTCTAGGGACTGAGGTAGGGAGGGTAGTGCTGTAGGAGCCGAAGCAGGGCCCCCTGGGGGCAGGGCTGCTGGGAGGAGGGTATGAGGGGCAGATGGCTGTGGAACCATCTGACACCCTGACTTTTGCTGCCACCTGGGGCACAGGCCACACACTAGGTGGGTCACCTGACCTCCTAATGCCCAGGGGCTTCCAGTCCTGTTTGTATGTCCTCACACCTGGGCTCCCAGAGGAATCTTTCCCCATCCAGACCAGCCACAGGGCCACATGGCATCCTTACCTCAGGAATGGGCCCCATGGTGAAGGGCCCATCTGTCAGCAGCATCCTCTGGGGCCCCGCCTCAGGAAGCCGTCCTCAGCTCTGATTTTCCCATACTAATATGCACACTGAATTTTAATTAAACTTGTTATACTGGCCTGCCAGTTGGAAGTGATTCTAATAAGGATTGGCCCCAAGGGGTCCTCATAGACCGGCTGCCTCCCTGAAGATAGGCCCAAAGATGGACACCCCGGCCATGTCATGCTTGCCCAAGCCGGCTCTTCCCCAGGTGGATAACCTGCAGACAAATGCTTTGTGGGTAGGGTGCCTGACTGGTACTGCCCTGCATACAATGCCTGTAGACTTGTATATGACTCCTTTAATATTGTAAAGATGCTGATGTACAATTGTCGTGTTTGTGTAAACACATTACGTTCCTGGTTTATGCCATAAACGATGCTATAAAGCAAAAGACTGAGGCTCTGTCCCATGCAGAAGCAGCAGTGGGTTCCTGCGTTGGATGTTGTGCAGGAGGCTTGGGGGTGGGAGTCCTCCCTCTGTTCCTTCAGTTCAGATAGAGGAAGAACCCCCAGCGCTAGCTGGGGGAGGGACAGGGTCCCGAGCTGGCGGTTATTTATTGTATTTGGGTGTTTTCCTTTCCGTTGTCCCTTTCTCCGTGGGGCAGCACAGATTCTGAATTCTTATCACAGCCCCTAACCAGATGTGAACCAGGGGAAGGCAGACAAGGTGTTGGTGGGCTTTTGAACCTAGTTTTAAGTGTTTGAGGTTTTCCCTCTCTCTGGCTTTTGGTTGAGGTCGATGTCCTCTTTAGAGCCCCACAGAGCTGTAGGAGAAGGTTACAGTCCACAGCTCAGGTCAGCCAGGGGACATGCAGCCCCCGGCATGAAAAGGGCAGATCACCCAAGCACAGCACAAGACCTCAGTGCAATCTCTTGAGGGTATTCATGTAGGCCTCCAATTTTAATGAGACTTTTTGTATTTTTCCTCAAAGCCCTTATGTTCTAACCCATAAGGACCCTTTTACATGCCCAGTAAGGGCCACCAGCCTCAACCTGCCTGGAGGATGAGAGCACAGCCGCTTCCTGTCTGAGGTTGCAAAGCAGACGCCATCCCACTGTACAATCTAATTTGCTGGACAGATTTGCTAGCCTTCTCCTTTGCTTAGCAACGCGCCTCCAGTTGGCACATCTGCATTTTGGCATCTGAGGTTCACATCTGAGAGGAGGAGAAAGTGTTGTATTTATTAGAAAGGAAATCTTGTGAAAACAGCTCAGTGCCACGTGTGTTCATGGATTTTTCTGGTACGAGAGCCAGCAGGATTACTGATTGGTGGAGATTCCCTAACATTTTTAAGCAAACTAGTTTGAGTAAACCATTGTGCTTGAAAAAAAAAAAAAAAAAGTACCTTTCTGAATGTTACTCTTAATTTATTTCTTTTTTACTAAGTCGTAAAATCAGGAAGTACAATTTTACATAAACTGGGGAATTTCTGAATTTGTAAAGAAATGCCACGCTCTCATAGAAATGGTAAAATTCTAATATACATAGTCCCCATAAACAATAAGTACAAATTATCAATTCCTTTAAAACATTTACATACTTCCTGGAATGAATATATTACAAATAATCTTTTGATGGAATACCAGCAGTATAAATGTTACTTCTGCTCTTTGTAAACCTCAAAACTAATTATTTTTTATTATAAGCAACTGGAAGGAGAGCTGTTGCAACACCTGCCTTTTTCCTACCAAACTTCTGCCAGAGCAGGAGAATTTGGCAAAGCCACAGCAGGTGGCTTCTGCCACTGTCCTACTCACATGGGGCTCCAAAGCCAGGTCACAACACTAAGAATATCTTTTAAAAAGTGTTTGTTTTTTTTTTTTAAAGCTACCACTTGACTGTGTTCCTTAGGTAAATAAAGGATATTTTATAAATTACACACACAGATTTAGTGCTTTGTTTCTAATCCACTGAGGCAGCCACAAGAAGGTACTCTGGCTTGGATGATGGTTGGGCCACCATTCCTCATACTTGGGACTTGACCACTGAATAGGACATTGAGTAGCCCAAGTCCCCAGTACTTAACCTTCCCATTCTGAGGAGCTGCTATGGACAGCTGGGCCCTAAACACCTGCATGGCCCCCAGGTGCCTCGCATGCACCCTGCTGGCAGACCTGGGATCAAGGGCGGTGCAGGCATGGCTTCCGGACTTCCTCGCCTCTTCTGAACTCAACCCCAGATTCATGTGTTTAGGGTGCAGTGGGCCTTTTCCACTGTATTGATTTTACATGTGTGTGTGTATGAACCAAGCCACTAGTACATTCGAAATGGGCAAAGCACAAATGTGAGAAGTGGGGATGCAATTTCCGCTGAGCCTTTGATCAAGAGAAGACTGTATTGGCTGAGCCTAGCAGAGTCTAATGAGCACAGGGTTGGGGGACTACCCTCCTCCCTAACCAGGAGGCAGACCTGCTGAGATGGTCTCATCCCAATGGGCCCTGTCCTCCCTGACTCTGGAGACAGGAAAACAGCTGCAGTGGCTCTGGAGGACACTCTAGAACACAGAAAGTTAGCATTTCTCCTAAGTGGGTGACAAGGTGGAACATGCAAAAATGGGGGCTGCCAGTTCGAGGTGGACTGCTTGGTTCAACCCAGTGGGGACCTCTAAACAGAGCTGGAGGGACAACAGTTGTCCAGATGGGGCACCTGCTAGCCTTGAGCTTGACACCTGGGCTGATCTGGAGTGTTGGAATTGTGATGTCACAGTTTGATGGTGATTGGGGCACATAAGGTAGCCCTTTCTGGACCAAGAGGAAATAAAATATAATTGTGGCTAAGGACAGCGTTCCTGCCAGGAGCAAGACTAGCAGTACTTTTCTCTCCGAAGCATCAGAATTTTCTTAAGTGACCTAGATGGAACACAACCCCAGTGAGTGTTGAGGGCAGAAAGGAGGGCTGACCAGGGACTTTCTGCGGACCTCATAGCCCTCGCCTCAGTCCCTGCCCTCACATTCTCGGTAAGTCCAGGGGCATTTCTCTGAGCTTTTAGTGGGAGGGGGAGCCCAGCCCCTGGACAGCTCCCACCTCTCACCCCTGAAGATCTCTGGGGCTCTCTTCCCCCAAGCCCCAGAGCTGGACAAACAAGACACCTGCCTGACCCATGGTGAGCTCTCTAAACCTGAGAGCTGCAGGTAGAGTGATGGGCTCCCTCCTGGGGACGTGCATCCATGCATTGCTGTCATTGGTTGCTATTTAGCCACAGGGAAAGGCTGTTTCTAGTTCCACCCTCTTACTGTCAGTGGAAGATGTCTTGGACAGAATGTGTGTGATTTTAGGGTCATATAACTTTGACTTGATGTGGCTGTGGAGGCTTTGGACATCCATTATGAAAAGGGTCTCTGCTTACTGCAGAGATCCTTATTTTCCCAACCACCCGATGAGTGCTGTGGATTGATAGCAGCGTGTGCCAGCCTCTGCAGGTGCATGGAGAACAAGACAACCCATGTGGCTAAGACATGTTTATCCACAAGAATCATCTACTTGAAGCTCTGTAAAGTTATGTAAGGTAATTTTCCATATCATAGTTTTCAAGTTTGTCATGACATCAAACATGAATTACCCCCCACTTCCTCGACTGGCACATAGGTAGGGCCAACAGCCTCCCAGGCCTCAATGTTGGCATCTCCACAACGAACCAGGTTTCTCTGAAATTCTACTGAGAAACCCAAGGAAAGAGGCCGGCATGGGCCCTAGGGAAACACAGATGTGAGGGCTGGAGGTCAGCTGCATTTGGATTTTTGTCTTTATTTCCATTACACAGAACAGCCAGTCCTGACAGACATCACCCAGCCTGGTGTCCGTGCTGGACAATGCTCTTCCTTGACCCAGAGCCATGGCTCCGGAATGATAACAGGTGGAGGACCTTTTCACACAGACATCGCAAACCCGTACGAAGTCTTAAAGAGCAGGGGCGGGGCCAGGGCGGGGCCGGGGCGGGGCCAGGAAGACCCAGCCAAGCGCCTAGAGGATGCCTGCCCCGCTCCCGGGATCACACAAGACCCCTACGCCTCTGGTGCATCGCCTGCCACTGGCTAGAGCTGCTCCCGGGCCAAGGCTGCTGCTTGAAGCCCGTGTGTAGAATGTCACCAGAGCTTCCTCCTCTGTGTCCTGAACCCGGTCCAAGGCTCCCGAGGAAGCTGCGGTTTGGGGCGCACAGTCTGCATCGGCAGGGTGGGGCGGCAGCTCCCACTCCGGATGCGGGCCACGCCCTCTTGGACGCGAACACACCCCCCCATTTCCCCCGGGCTCAAAGACACACGCCTCACCCTGCAGCCAAACAGCAGGCAGGCAGATTTGTACGAGTACGTACAAGGTCCTGGAATTCTCGCCCGGTTGCCACACAGTATTCGGAGCATAATTGGGGGAGGTTGTGCAACTGCCCTGCCCGAGAAGCTGGGCGTGCTGCGAGAGCTCTTCCAAGTTCTCATCACAGTCGTCCAGATAGCCTTGGGATAGATCCAGACGCCTTTGGGTGGCACTGATGGCCTCACTCCGACAGAGGGGCAGTCCCCCTGGGGAGCCGGCAGTCCCCCTGGGCAGCAGCAGCAGCAGTTGAAACAGCAGCAGTGGCAACAGCCCTTCCTGGAAGTGCCCGGTGAGCACAGGGCCGCCCCCGAGGCCCCCAGACTGGACACACCCAACTCCCGAGGGAGGCATGTGGGAGTCCTTGGGGGAGGTTCCACCCAACTAAGGCAGGAGACCGACAGCTTCTTCCCCACCTCATGGGGCTTGTGCTTGGGCAGCTGGGCTGCATCTCGGTTCCACAAGAGCCCCCATGGGCGGGTCCATCCCAGGGGCCCAGTGAGTCACTTCCCCAGGCCCTGAGGCCTTAGTGGAAGGTGCCTCCCTCTCCGGCAAAGCCTCCTTTGTTCTCTAGCTGGCTTCACTTCACAACCCTTTTCTCCCCTTAGAGTTGCAAACTCAGGTCCTTTGCGGGGCACCAGCTGTGAGCAGGACAGAGGTGGGCAAATAGATACCACCTGGAAAGTGGTCAGCTGCAGCTCGCTTTCTTGCTTCCTCTGTCCCCTGCCCTCCCAGGGCTCAGGCTCTTCCCCCTCCCCACACTCTGGGGAAAGCCCCCACTTCCCTGCACAGGTAGTGGGTGTGCAGCCTCAGGAGCACCAATCCTGGATGTGCACCAGAAGGGAGAGTGGTTTGGATGTGCTCACCCTGGCTGGCACCACCCAGAGCTGCTGAATTGGCCCTTGACACTTCTCTTGCCTCAGGGAGAAGCTTCCTTGCTTGGCTCAGATGACTGCAGCATCATCACTCACTGTCTCCGTGCTCCCTCCCCTCAGCCTCACCCAATTCCCAAGCCCTGGAGGAGCCCAGCTGAAGTCCAGCCTGGGAAAATAATTTATAAAAGTGCCTTTAAATACAGCCTCTCATCCGCCTTCTCTCTCCTCCCCACCTTCCAGCCCCAGCTGGCCACATGGGAGGCTCACTGTCCTGGAACCTGCCCAGCTCCCAGGTAAGGTGAACCATCCTGTGCTAAAGGCAGCTGTCCACAGCACGTCTTGTGGGTGGAGAACATCCACCTTGTAGCCAACTGGGGCTCTTGCTTTGAAGTAGACTTAATTTCCAAAAACGTTGTATGCACAAAGATTTTGAAATTGTATTGATGACAGTAGAAAAAGAAAAATGTAAGGAAACACCAGTGTCCTAAAAACAGAGAAAAGATAAAGTCTACTGTGGAACGTCATTTGCTGAAATGTATTTATCCATCCACAAATAGGTATTGTCTATAGTCTGCCATGCACTTGCAGGGCCCGCTAGACAATAGAGGGTTTACTGGAGGTTAGAATCTCAGCCATGTCTACATACATCAGCTCACCAAATTCTTAAACCACACCCATGATGAAGGAGCAATGAAGTCTCATTTACACAGAAAAGGAAAGGTGTAAGGTCCCTCGCCCGCAAGAGCTATAAGAGCAGCCCCTACTGGCTCCAGACCCCGTACTTCTGCCATTAAAACGAAGACTATTATATTAGTTTCCTATTGCTGCTGTGACATATCACAAATTTAATGGCTTAAAAATACAAATTTATGACCGTACAGTTTTAGAAGTCAGAAGCTGAAATGGGTCTCACCAAGCTCAAATCAAGGCGTGAGCAGAATTTTATTCCTTTCTGGAGGATCTAGGGGAGATTGTTTCCTTGGCTTTTGCAACTTTTAGAGGCCGCCCATGTTGTTTGGCTTATGGCCCCTTCTTCCATTTTCGAAGCTAGCAGTATAGCATCTTTAAATCTCTGACTCTGACTTTTCTGGACTCATGATAACATTGGGCCCACCGGGATAATCCAGGATAATCTCCCTATTTTAAAATCACTTGATTAACCTTAATTGCATTTGCAACCTTAATCCCCCTTTGCCATGTAACC
>NW_011888977.1:758218-767546 GCF_000151845.1 Pteropus vampyrus | reverse complement strand
ACCACCTGGAAAGTGGTCAGCTGCAGCTCGCTTTCTTGCTTCCTCTGTCCCCTGCCCTCCCAGGGCTCAGGCTCTTCCCCCTCCCCACACTCTGGGGAAAGCCCCCACTTCCCTGCACAGGTAGTGGGTGTGCAGCCTCAGGAGCACCAATCCTGGATGTGCACCAGAAGGGAGAGTGGTTTGGATGTGCTCACCCTGGCTGGCACCACCCAGAGCTGCTGAATTGGCCCTTGACACTTCTCTTGCCTCAGGGAGAAGCTTCCTTGCTTGGCTCAGATGACTGCAGCATCATCACTCACTGTCTCCGTGCTCCCTCCCCTCAGCCTCACCCAATTCCCAAGCCCTGGAGGAGCCCAGCTGAAGTCCAGCCTGGGAAAATAATTTATAAAAGTGCCTTTAAATACAGCCTCTCATCCGCCTTCTCTCTCCTCCCCACCTTCCAGCCCCAGCTGGCCACATGGGAGGCTCACTGTCCTGGAACCTGCCCAGCTCCCAGGTAAGGTGAACCATCCTGTGCTAAAGGCAGCTGTCCACAGCACGTCTTGTGGGTGGAGAACATCCACCTTGTAGCCAACTGGGGCTCTTGCTTTGAAGTAGACTTAATTTCCAAAAACGTTGTATGCACAAAGATTTTGAAATTGTATTGATGACAGTAGAAAAAGAAAAATGTAAGGAAACACCAGTGTCCTAAAAACAGAGAAAAGATAAAGTCTACTGTGGAACGTCATTTGCTGAAATGTATTTATCCATCCACAAATAGGTATTGTCTATAGTCTGCCATGCACTTGCAGGGCCCGCTAGACAATAGAGGGTTTACTGGAGGTTAGAATCTCAGCCATGTCTACATACATCAGCTCACCAAATTCTTAAACCACACCCATGATGAAGGAGCAATGAAGTCTCATTTACACAGAAAAGGAAAGGTGTAAGGTCCCTCGCCCGCAAGAGCTATAAGAGCAGCCCCTACTGGCTCCAGACCCCGTACTTCTGCCATTAAAACGAAGACTATTATATTAGTTTCCTATTGCTGCTGTGACATATCACAAATTTAATGGCTTAAAAATACAAATTTATGACCGTACAGTTTTAGAAGTCAGAAGCTGAAATGGGTCTCACCAAGCTCAAATCAAGGCGTGAGCAGAATTTTATTCCTTTCTGGAGGATCTAGGGGAGATTGTTTCCTTGGCTTTTGCAACTTTTAGAGGCCGCCCATGTTGTTTGGCTTATGGCCCCTTCTTCCATTTTCGAAGCTAGCAGTATAGCATCTTTAAATCTCTGACTCTGACTTTTCTGGACTCATGATAACATTGGGCCCACCGGGATAATCCAGGATAATCTCCCTATTTTAAAATCACTTGATTAACCTTAATTGCATTTGCAACCTTAATCCCCCTTTGCCATGTAACCTAACATATTCACAGATTTCTAAATTTATAATGTGGACATATTGGGGGCATTATTCTGCCTTCCACAGCTGGGCAGCAACTTTATTTGCCAGCTGTATGCCAGCGCTAGTTTAGGTGCTGCTGAGGATACAGCAATGAATGAAGACAAAAATTCCTGACCTGTGGAGTTTATACTCCAGTGGAGGGAGATGGACAATAAACAAAATAAATTAGCAAAGTATATCATAGGTTAACTGGTGCTAAATGCTAAGGAAAAAAATAAAGCAGGGAAGGGAATATGCAGTGCATGTACTGCTATTTTGGTCAGTGTGTTGGACATCTACCATTTGCCCCTCTTTCCACCCTGTATCTGGTAGCTGACATCTGTGAACAGCATGAAGGGGCTCTTTTACCCTCTGGCTTCCTGTTGGGCATGGCTGATGGGAAGCACCTTCAGGAGTCTGGAGGGCAGAATGCAAGTGAGGTCAGCTTTCCTCGTTCCTCCTTCAAAGGCCTCAGCCCCTATCAGGAGGCTTTTCCTACACCCAGCTCCAAGAATATCTTCCTTTCCTTGTTGCTTCAGGCCTAGGGATGGGAATGATGGCTGCCTTTATTAGTCCCTGAGGGGATTCATTGCCCCTTCTGGTCTCCTTATACCATGTTCACACTTTCATAAGTAGTACTTTAATAGCCTCTCCTCAGATTGTCCTAACTGGAAGTTGTCATCTGGAGGAAGGCCTAGCTGAGATGGTGTCATTTAGGTAAAGCTCCAAAGAAAGCAAATACCTAGTAGAAAAGCATTTGGGGCACGGTGGCTGCAAGTGCAAAGGCTCTTTGGTAGATGCATGCATAATGTGTTTGAGAAACAGCTGGGGTGAGTAGGGAGTGGTGGGAGGTGAGGTCACAGGGCTACCTGGGATAGGATGGAAGTCAGGTCATGTAGGGCCTCTGAAGAAGGTGCTGCCAGTGCTCTGCCTATATCTACTCAGCACTCTCCCATTGGATGCACACAGACCCTATAGCTTCCTGCTGCCCCTGCAGCTCTCTGTCTGAGGGCCGTTGCTGGCCACAGGAGTATATCAGATCCTCAGCTGTGGGGAAGGCTAAGGAGTTAATGCCCCTGGGAGTAGCCTCAACCAATGTAGAACTGGTGAATAAATACTCGGGTGTGTGGCCTCTTTCATTTGACAATCGTGAGGTGTGCTCTAGGCACTCTCCCAGAGGTCCCCAGGGAGGTTGAGCTCCAGTTGGTTGCTCACACCGATAACTCACTTAACACACCCTGTATTGGCATCCTTCCTTTCCCTGCCTCCCTTACCTGTTTTCCCTTGCTCCCAGAAATCACCTCCCACATGAATGATTTATACTTAAGCCCTTGTCTTAACATCAGCTCCTGGAGCATCCCAACCTAAAATATCCTACTGGCTATTATCAGGACTTGGGCTTTTATGAAAGTGAGATGAACAGCCACTGCAGAGTGTCAAGCAGAGGACTGACACGGACTCAAGGGATAAAGGGGAGAGGCAGCGAGACCAGTGAGATGCTACTCTAATAGTGCAGAGGAGAGATGAAAGTGTCTTGGGGAAGGGTAGAAGCAGTGGAAGAGGTCAGAGGTGGTTAGATTCTGGATATCCTCTGCAGGAAGAGCCAATGTGATGCCTCTTCAGATGTAGGATATGAGAGCTAGTAAAGTGTCTAAGGTGATTTCAAGGTTTTTGGACTGAGCAAAGGTAGGATAGAGTTGCCTCTTACTGGATGAATAAGACTGTTGAGGGGAGAGCAAGATAAAGAAGTCTCAGTTTTGGACATGTTGAGTTGAGATGCTTGTTAGACATATGAATGAAAATTCTGAGCAGTCAGGTACACAGTGTGGAACTCAGAAAGGAGTCTAGGCTGCAGGTGGGAATTGGAGGGTCGTCAGTAGATAGATGGCATTTAAAGCCAAGACTGCATGAGGTCTCCAAGGTAGTGAGTGTAGAAAGAAAATAAGAGGCCCCAGGACCAAGCCCTGGGTACCCAATGTCTAGAAGTCAGGGGAAATGAGAAGAGACCAACAGAGAATTTTGAGAAGGAGCAGCCGGCAAGGTGGGAAGAGGGCCAAGAGGCTATGTAGGAGAAAGGGGTCAACCTGCCAGATGCTGATGATGAGGCAGACATGATGTAGCCAGGTCTTGACTGCTGAGAGCAGCAATATGGAGCTCATTGGGGATTTAATACTAGCCCTAACAAGTGGAATGAAGAGGCAAGAACCTACATGGAGAATATTTAAGACAGAACAGGAGAAAATTGGAAACAAATATAGATGACTCTTGAGGGAAATTTGATCAAATATTTTTAATTTTGTTTCATTTTGAAACAATCCCAAATTTACGTGAAAGTTGCAAGTACCATGCAAAATTATTTTTTGATGAATCATTTTACAGTAATTTATTGACATGATGTTCTATTATCCAGAAATACTTTAGTGGGTGTTTTCTATAAACAAGGACATTCTCCTATATAACCACCATACAGTCACCAGCATCAAGAAAGCACATTGATACATTACCAACATCTACTCCTCTGACCCATTCAGGTTTCACCAGTTGTTTTGGTAGCATCCTTAATAGCTAGGCATCCGGTCCAGGATCATGTGTTGCATTTAGCAGTCATTTCTCTTTTAGTTCCTCCACCTGGAAAAGCCCCTCAGTTTTTCCCTAACTTCCATGACCTTAACATTGTTGATCATTACAAACCAGTTATTTTGTAGAATGTCCCTCAATTCAGGCTTGTCTGATATTATCCAGTTATAAGACCAGGTTATATGACCTAGTAATTCCACTCTTATATACTCAAAGGAATTGAAAACAGGTAACCAAACATTGTACACAAATGTTCACAGCAGCATTATTCAAAATGGCTAACAGGCTATTATTGGTGGATGAATAGATAAAACGTGGTATAATCATACAATGATATATTGTTCAGCCATAAAAAAGAATGAAGTACTGATACATGCTACTACCTGGATGAACTTCAAAAGCATTATGTAAAGCGAAAGAAGCCAGACACAAAGGTCACGTATTGTATGATTCTACTTATTATATGAAACATCCAGAATAGATAAATCCATAAATCCAAAGAGACAGAAAGCGTATTAGTGATTGCGGAGGGCTGCAGGGAAGGGGGTAATGGGGAGTAACTGCTTAATAGGTATGGGGTTTTATTTTGCAGTAGTGAAAGTATTTTGGAACTAGATAGAGGTGGTTGCATATATTATGCATGTACTAAATGGCACCTCAATTTAAAAAAAAGATTCTAGTTATGCATCTTTGGCAAGAATATCCCAGAAGTGTATTCCTGTTCTTCTCATGATATCCTATCAGGTGGCATATGATTTCTATTTATTTCATTACTGATGATGTTCACTCTGATCACTAGATTAAGGTGGTGTCTACCAGGCTTCCCCTCCATAAAGTTACTCCTTTCCTCTTTGTAATTAATAAGTACTTGGTAGGTAGCTACTTTGAAACTACATAATATCTTGTTCCTCATCAAATTTTTCATCTACTCATTTATCTGTTTACATCAGTAACTTCCTACTCATTTCTATTCAGTGGATTATAAACTGTTACTTTCATTATTTATTTTGGTGTCCCAATTGTCCTAGATTTTGCCAGTGGGTGCCCCTTTATGTTGGCTTTTTTGACATGTCATCATTTTTTGAATACCTTGTCGCTTCCTGGCACAACAAACTATTTCAAGCTCATCCCATAATTTTCCTGCTCCAGCCCTAGAGTCAGCCTTTCCTGCAAGGAATCCTGGTTCTTTTAAATGGAGAATGCTACTGAGAAACCAAGATTGGGGTGTCATTTCTCCCAAAACTTCTCAGTGGACAATGCCAAGGAACATATGTATATATGTACTCATGCTTTTATGCATATTATTTCTAGGTTTCTGTATATAGAGAAAATCATGATTTCTCGCCAATACTTCCAATTCCAATTTAACACCACACATTTCAGTCTAATTTCTCCCTTTTCATATTTTTAACTTCTTTTCCAACAGTGAGAAACATGACCCCCACAGGCTTAAAATATCCAGTCACTGCCTCCCTCCAAACTCTCAGATACCTTCCTCAACCTGCTTGAATTCTGAGACATGTGCTAGGTCACCCCCCCTGAGCAGATGCTCCCCTCACCCAGGATGGATTCAGACACTCCCATCCTGAATAGCTCTTCTGTGCAGATAGCCTCCTCATCTCTCAGGGCATAAATTCTACTTTGGACACCTAAGCTTCCTCCCTTGCTCAGCCCTACCTAATAAATTTTGTTCTGAATTGTTCAGGAAAGAAAGAGAGAGAAAAAACTGATAAAACATCAAACACTAAAAAGCAGATGAACAGGCCATATACATTCTATACTTACAGTTTTAAATTTTACACAGAGAAAAGATTGTAGAAATTACACTAAAATTATAATTGGTGTAGTTGTGGGTTAAAATTACGAAGTTTTTTTCTTTTTTGTATTTTCCAAATTATCTTTAATATGGTTATATTTGTTTTCAGTTAAAATATGTCAAGGAAAATATAATTTAAATTGCACTTTCTAAATCATCTCAAGCTGCATATAGCATATTCAAGACTCATGCTGACGGTTCGAGAAGATTTCCATGACTTTAATAGAAGATCTGGAGAAGAGTGGTTTTATATATATATAAAAAAAAACCTGGATTGGAATACAAAGTTCTCTTAAAAATAAAACTTGAGTTCCAGTTCTGGAGAAAGATGATATATTCTCTGCTTCTTCCTGTGTAGTGGGTTCAATATCATGTGCTTCTTTGACATATGGTAAAATCAGGAGGACCTTGAATGGCAGCTGCAAGTTTCCTCCACATTTTGCTCCCCTAGCCAAATAACCCTCCTTATTAAAGGGACTAGGCAAGCACACTATATTGAGTTTCAGTGCCCTACCAGCCCATGGAATTATTCAAATAAGCTAATCACATTCTCCTGTGGAAACTGGGGATGGGGTGGGGGGCAACCGATCCTCTTGATACTATTCATCTATCCCCCACAGCCCCTGTTTGTTCACTCTGTTCCTGAGTGTAGCCTTCATGTGACCCTGTGTGGCATGTAGTGTCCTCCCTTGGGCTATGAGTATTTGTGACTATTAAAATACTTTTTATCTTATTTGCCCATTCTTGATGGTTGTATATTCCACCATCCCACAACCCTAGGACAGGAAGCCTTACCAATGGGCTGAAGAAAAGGTGATTACAACACTGCCCTCTAAATACAACTAAATACCATGGAAATTATTTAACAGACAATGATTTAAAGACTCTTAAGCTGGAAAGAAGAAAGTAAATTAGCTTGTAACCTTGGGACTTGAGGAATAACATTGTAGTGAGTATTCCAAGTTTATCTTTTTAACTTCCATATACCCAGGACTAGGTGCTGGAGATTTCTACAACCCAGAACCATCAACAAGTATTAGAAAAAAAGGCAAAGAAAGACTGCTTTCTCTGGATAAAGGATAAGTAAAGAAAAAGCCCAAAAGAAACTTAGTGGGAGCCCCAATGCCCACTCCATGACAGAGGCACTGGCAGGCAGTCTAATTTACCTGTAGCAGTTGTACAGAGTATGGGTTAGTTGGCTGGTCTGTGTTCAGGTGTAGCATCTGCTGAGCACTGTGTCTACCTGCCCTCCCCCTCATGATATAAAAAGACCCAGGCCCAGCAGCTTCTATCCTTCATCCCCAACCCTCCAGCTAACAAGGACGGCTCAGCAACACTAGGTGGCCCTGGGAATAACTCCAATAGATGACACCAACAGACACTGAGCAGTAGCCCCAACAGTGCTAGAAAAATAAAACTAGAGGACAAGAATCACAGTGAAAGGGCTCTGATAGTCAACCCACCACTAAAACTAATGCCTATAAATGTATGCCAGAACATACATTTATAGGGCTAAACAGAGCATTGCCTGCTAAAACAGATTTAATTAGGTCAAGAGTATCATAACATAATAATCAAAATGTTGAGGATATAGTTGAAAATCATTCCTCATTCCAAAGAATCACAATTTGAGAAAAGCAACTAACTTCAATACCTAGATAAATCAGATGCTAGAATTATGTGAAAAGAATTTTAAAGCTGTGTCAAAAATGCTTCAACAAACACAAATTCTTTTGGAAAAAAGAAAAAATTTGAAATCTTAGCAAAAAGTAGTAATCATCAAAGAGAACCAAATGGAAATCATAAGTGAGAAATGTAACAAAATAACCTTGCTAGATACTCAACAGTAGAATGAAAATGACAGAGGATAGAAACAATGAACTTGAAGATGGATCAATAGAATCTGCTCGATCTAAACAACAGAAAATAGGCACACACACAAAAAAATGACAGAGCCTCAGAGTTGTGTGAGATAATAACAAAAGATATAACATTCATATAATCAGAGTCCCAGAAGGAGAGGAGAAAGTGTGGGACTGAAAAAGTATGTGAAGAAATACTAAAGGAAATCTACACCAAGATATTTTATAATCAAACTTCCAAAAATTAAATATAAATAAATTAAATATAGAGAAAAACATCTTAAAAACAGCCAGCGAGAAACAACATTATCTGAAAAGGTACATCAATTTGAATGACAATGAATTTCTCATCTGAAACCATGGAGGCCAGAAGAAAGTGGCATGACATTTTTCAGGTGTTGAAAAAAAGGAATTGTCAACTGCAAATCCTCTAGCCAGTGAAACTATCCTTCAGGAATGAAGAGAAAATAAAGTTGTTTTCAGACACAAGAAAACTAAGAGAATTTGTTGCTTGCAGACCTATCCTTAAAGGAAGCTCTCCAAACAGAAAGAAAATAACAGAAGAAGGCTGGGACATTCGAAAAAGAAAGAAAAACAATGGAATAGGTAAAAATAGAATCAAATGCAATAGACTATCCTTTGCCTCATGAGTTTCTTTAATTATATTTTGTGGTTGGAGCAGAATTTATAATACCATCTGATGTGACATTCAATGTATACAAGGAAAACACAACAATTATTTTTTTTTAAATGGGGATAGTAAAAGAATCTAAATGGAAATACAGTTTCTACACTTCACTTGAAGTGGTCAAATGCTGACACTGTAAACAGTTATGTATGTATATCGTAATACTTAAAGCCACCATTAAAAATACTATACAAAGCAATATACTCAAAAAAATTATAAAGAAATCAAAATGAAACTCTAAAATTGCTCATATAGCCCACAGAAAGGTAAGAAAAAAGAGACAAAAATGAGAATCAGAGGTGACAAACAGAAAACAAATAATAAAATGACAGACTTAATCTCTAACATATCAATAAGTACTTTAAAAATAAATGTTCTTAATTAATAAATTAAAAGACAGAATGTTTTTAATAGCACAACCCAAGGATATGCTGTGTACAAGAAACTCACTTCAAACATAATGACATAGGGAGGTTACAAATAAAAGGATGGAAAAGATATATCATGCAAACATTAATATTTTTTTAAATTGGCAATAGTTTTTTGGATTTGACACCAAAAGCAAAGGCAACAAAAGTAAAAATAAACAAATAGGAATACATCAAACTAAAAAGTTTTGCACAGCAAAGGAAGCCACTGACAAAGTGTAAAAACCAATCTATAGAATGGGGGAAAATATTTGCCAGTCACATATCTGATAAGGATTTAATATCCAAAATATATAAAGAATTCATACAACTTAATAGCAAACAAACAAACAATTCGATTAAAAAGAGGGCAGAGGATCTGAATAGATATGTTTCCAAAAAGACATACAGATGACCAACAGATACACGAAAAGGTGCTTAAGGGTACTGATCATCAGAGAAATGCAAATCAAAACCAAAATGATGTATCATTTTATATCTGTTAAAATGGTTATTATCAAAAGACGAGAAGTAAGTGTTGATGAGGAT
>NW_011888977.1:746628-757323 GCF_000151845.1 Pteropus vampyrus | reverse complement strand
GGTAATAAATCAAACCTTAACAAATTTTAAAAAATTGAAATCATACAGAGTATATTCTCTGACCACAATGAAATCAAACTAGAAATCAATAATAGAGAGACAATAAGAAAATCTCTGAACACTTTGAAATTAAACAACATAATTCTAAATAATCCATGGGTAAAACAGGAAGTCTCAAAAGAAACTTTAAACAACATATCACTGAGTGAAATGAAAACACAAACATCAAAATTTGTGCTAAAAAGATGATGAGAGAAAAATTTATAGCATTAAATTTTTATATTACAAAAAGAGAAAAAATTTAAATCATTTCTTCAATTAATTAATTAATTAATTTAAAGAGAAAAGTCTCAATTATTTAAGCTTCCATCTCAAGAACCTAGCAAAATAAACCCAAAGCAAGCAGAATGAAGGAAATAAGAGCAGAAATCAGCAAAATTAAAAACAGGAAAACAATATACAAAATTAAACTAAAATCTGGTGCTGCAAAAAGATTTTTTAAAAATTGATAAACCTTCTTCAATATTGGAAAAAATAAAAAGGGAAAAGACACATGTCACTAATATCAGGAATGAAAGAGTGAATGTTGCAATAGATCCTGTAGCTTTTAAATGAATAATAATGGAATGCTATGATAACTTTACACTCATAAATTCAACAACTTAGAAGAATTGGACCAATTATTTGAAAATTACAAAATTTAGCCAAAATAAAATAAACAACCTAACTATGCCTATAACTAATGAAGAAATTAAATTTGTAATTATAAAGCACCTGAAAAAGAAATATCCAGGCCCTGATGGTTCTATTAGATAATTTTACCAAACATTCAGAAAAGAACATTTCAAAACTTTCATAAACATCAATTCCACACAAACAAAACGAAAGAGAGAACACTTCTCAATCCATTTAATTGAGGCCAATATTACCTTGATGACAAATCCTGACAAAAACAGCATAAAAAAGAAAACTACAGACCTATATCTCTCATGAACTTAGATATGATAACTTCAAAGAAATTTAGCAAATTGAATCCAGCAATGCATAAAAAGAATAATATACAATGACCAAGTGAGATTTATTCCCGGTATACAAGGTTGATTCGCTGTTTAAAAATTAATCAGTGTAATTTATCTCAACAAGCTAAAGAAGAAATATCACATGACCATATCAGTTGACACAGATCGATCATTTGACAAAATTCAAAACCCATTCATAATAACCACTCTCACCACAGCGGGCTATAGGGAAACTGCTTCAATTTCATAAAGAACATCTACAAAAAACCTATAGCTCACATTATCCTTAATAGTGAAAGATCAAATGCTTTCCCTTAACGGTCAGAAACAAAATAAGGATTTTCATTCTTACCACCCTTATTGAACACAGTATTGGAAGTTCTAGCCACTGCAATAAGGCAAGAAATAAGAAAAGAAATAAAAGGCATAGAATTGGAATGGAAGAATTAAATGATCTCCATTTGCAGATTGTATGTTGTCTATGAGTAAAATCCCAAAGTGTTTTTAAAAAACTTCTAGAATTAATAAGTGAATTCAGTAAGGTTGCAGGATATAAGATCAACACACAAAAATCAGTTGCATTTATATATACTGACAATGAACAAGTGGAGACCAAAGTAAAAAAAAAAAAAAAAATGCAATAAAATCTAAAATTGCTCCAAAGAAAATGAAATACTTAAGTAAAAATCTAACAAAACATGTACAGGATCTGTATGATGAAAGTTACGAAATGCTGTTATATATCAATTATATCTCAATTAAATAAAGAATATACGAACATGAAAAATATTTTAAAATGCTGATGCAAGAAATCAAGAAGACTCAAAAACTTGAGAGACATACTATGTTCATTAATTGGAAGATTCAACATAGTGAAGACTCCAAGTCTCCCTCAAATGATCTATAGGTTTTATGCAATTCCTATCAAATTTGCAGTAAGATTTTTTTTGTAGACATAGAAAAGTTTGTTCCAAAATTTAGATGGAAAGACATGGGTCCTAGCTTGGTCAAATAATTTTGAAAAAGAAAAAAAGAATACAATGGAAGGAAACATTCTCCCTGACACTAAGGTTTATTACATAGCTACGGTAATTAAGATAACATGAGTACCAGCAGAGGGATAGACAAATAGTGGAGCAGAACAGAGAACACAAAAATAAATCCACACAAATATGTCCAGTTAATATTTGACAAAGGAGCAAAAGCAATTCAGTGGAGGAGGAAGAACTTTTCAATAAATTGTGCTGGAGCAATTGGACATTCATAGGCAAAAAAAATAAACCTCAACCTAAGCTTTATATCTTATAAAAAAGTTAATTCAATATGGATCATGGACTTAAATGTAAAAATATAAACATAAAATGTCTAGGGAAAAAAACATAAGAAATGTTCTGAATCCAGGACTGAGCAAAGAGTTCTGAGGCTGACATTGAAAGCATGATCCATACAAGGGAAATTTGATAAACTAGACATCATCAATATTAAAATTAAAACTTTTGCTCTGCATAAGATAAAAAGGCAAAATTATAGACTGGGAGAAAATATTTGCAAAACACATATCTGACAAAGGACTTGTATCTAGAATATACAAAGAACTCTCAAAACTCAACAGTAAAAAACTCAAACAATCTGACAAGAAAATGGGCAATAAACCTACATAGTCTTTTCACTGAAGAGGATATACAGATGGCAAATAAGCACATGCAAAGATGTTCCACATCATTAGCTATTAGAGAAAAGCAAATAAAAACCACATTGAGAACTTACGGTCAAGATGGCAGAGTAGGTAAATACTGGGCTCGCCTTCTCCTACGACCGCATCAAAATACAACTATAAAATGAACAGGACAAACAGAGACTCATGGACATGGACAATGGACTAGTGGTTACCAGAAGGTGGGGAGAGTGGGGAGGGGGAGTAGACGGAGGAAAATAAATAATTTCTTCAATTAAATTAATTTTTAAAAAGGAAAAAATTACAACTATATTATAGAACAACCAACTTTGAGAATCACCTGAAGACTAGCTGAAAAGAACTTCTATAACTAAGGCTATAAAAAAGAAACCACATTGAGACTAGGAGAGGCAGAGAGGCAAAATGGGCTGGTCTTACACCGACGTGTGGAGGTTAAGAATTGGGAGGGATATCTTGGCTGTGGAGGTCTCCCCTGAGAAATGAGGGGTCCTAGGCCCACACTGGGTTCCTCATCCCAGGGCACCACTGCCAGGAAGAGGAGTCCTCACACATGTGGCTGTGAAAATCAGTGGGATTCCATCCAGGTGAGATGGAAGGCTACTGTAGACCCTTTCTCTTAAAGGGCCTGTGCACAAACTCACTTGCTCACAAACACTCACTCTAAGTTCCGGAGAAGGGATAGCAGCTTGTAAAGCTCCAGGGACAAACAGAGAGGAATTGAATTGTCTGGCTTCAGGGTGAGGGCTAGAGGAGCAGCTTTCTCCCAGACAGGAGTGCTGGCAGGCTCCACTGTTTCTTTGTTGAGCTCTCCCCCTACACAGCCATTAGTCACAGGTGGGTGCCATATCTGACTCTCCACCAACTTGGTTAACACTGCTTGCCCCACCTAGGTGATTTTCTGAGACCCTGCCCCTCTTAACCTGCCCACTAGCCCTAACCCCTTTCAGCTGCTGTTCCTCACAAGCCACTGGCCTCGGCCCACACTAGGGTCTTTCTTAAAATCTCTCAAATGTTCGTAAGCCCCCAAAAAGCAGCATTTGGCCTCAGCATGCCCCATACTTCTTGCTAAGAGGCCCCAAACCCAGCATTAGTGGAATCAAACTCAGTTTGCAGCATAGCTTCTGCCAGGCACCTTCAAGCCCAGCACAGGAAACTACCAACTGCAGATCACTTTGTATGTCCTACCAGGTGACCCTTGGCCAGGCACAGACAGCAGTCGACCTGGACTTGCATTGAGCCCCTCCTAAGAGGCCACAGAACGAACATACCCAGTGGCTGGCTTCAGTCCATACCAGAGCACCACCCAATTATCTCCACAAATGACACACCCAAAAGGTGGACCCAGCAGGCACCAGAGTTCTGCTAAAGTGAATCCCACTCTGTGGGGTCAGCTCCCACACAATGGCTCATCCACTGTAGTCACAGCCAGTCCTCACAGCCAGTCAGCCTGACGGTTACTCTCACTCATTGACATGCCAAAAGCAATCGAAGCTTAACTACAATAGTAGGGTACACACAACCCACACAAGGGACATCCTCGGAGCACCCAGCTCAGATGACAAGGGAGACTGGGCCACTGGGCTCTGTAAGACACCTACTACATCAGGCCACTCTTCCAAGACTGGGAGCTGTAGCAGATCTACCTAATACATAGACATAAACACAGGAAGGCAGCCAAAATGAGGAAACAAAGAAACATGTCCCAAATGAAAGAACAGGATAAAACTCCAAAAAAAAGAACAAAACAAAATGAAGGCAATCTACCAGATACAGAGTTCAAAATACCAGTTATAAGGATGTTCAATGAACTTAGAAGAAGAATAAATGAATTCTGTGAGAACTTACACAAAGGGATAGAAACCATAAAAAAGAACCAGTCAGAAACAAAGACTATAATAACTGAAATGAAGACTACATTAGATGGAATCAACAACAGACTAGATGAAACAGAGGATCAAATCAGCACTTTGGAAGACAAGGTAGTGGAAAAAGGCCAATCGGAATAGCAAAAAGAAAAAAAAGTAAGGAAAAGGGGACCTCTGGGACAATATCAAGTGTGACAATATTTGCATCATAGGGGCACTAGAAGGAGAAGAGAGAGCAAGGGAATGAGAACCTTTTTGAAGAAACAATGACTGAAAATTTCCCTAACCTGGCAAAGGAAATAGACATACAAGTGTAGGAAGCAGAGAACCCCAAACAAGATGAACTCAAAGAGGCTCACACCAAGACACATCATAATTAAAATACCTAAAGTTAAAGACAAAGAGAGGATATTAAAAGCAGCAAGAGAAAAGCAGTTAGTTACCAACAAGGAAGCTCCCATAAGACTGTCAGATGATTTATCAACAGGAACTTTGCAGGCCAGAAGGACTGGCACAAAATACTCAAAGTGTTGAAAAGCAAGGACCTACAACCAAGACTACTCTACCCAGGAAGACTATCGTTTAGAACTGAAAAAGGGATAAAGAGCTTCCCAGACAAGAAAAACCTAAAGAAGTTCATTACTACAAAATCGTTATTACGAGAAATGTTAAAAGGACTCTTTAAGAAGAATATATATATTCATATAAAAATATAAATAAAAAATGGCAATAATTACATATCTATCAATAACTAAATGTAAACGGATTAAATGCTCTAAACAAAAGACACAAGGAGGCTTAATGGAGAAGAAAACAGGACCCATACATATGCTACCTACAGGAGACCCACTTGAAATTGAAAGACACGCAGGGACTGAAAGTAAAGGAATAAAAAAAGATATTTCATGCAAATGGATATGAAAAAAAAAGCTGGGGTATCAATACTTACATCAGACAAAATAGACTTTAAAACAAAGGCTATAACAAGAGACAAAGAATGATATTTCATATATAATATCCAAGATATAAAAGCAACCTAAGTGTCCATCGATAAACGATTGGATAAAGAAGATGTGGTACATACATACAATGGAATATTACTTGGCCATATAAAAAAATGAAATCTTACAATTTGCGACAACATGAATGGACCTAGAGGGTATTATGCTAAGTGAGATAAGTCAGACAAAGAAAAACAAATGCCATGTGATTTCACTTAAATAGTATCTGAAAAACAAAATAAATGAACGAACAATATAGAAACAGACTCATAGATACAAAGAATAAAATGGTTGCTAGATGGCAGGGGGAGTTAAGAGGCTGGGTGAAAAAGTTGAAGGAATTAAGAAGTACAAATTGGCAGTTACAAAGTAGTCATGGGGTGTAAAGTACAGCATAGGGAATATAGTCAATAATATTGTAATAACTATGTATGGTGCCAGGTGGGTACTAGTCTTATAGGGAGGAATTACTTCATAAGTTATATAAATGTCTAACCACTATGCTGTACACCTGAAACTAATATAATATTGAATGTAGACTATAATTGAAAAATAATTTAAAAAAAACACACATTGAGATATGACTACACATCTAAATGGATACATGGCTAAAATAAAAATGCTGGTGAGGATGTGAGAAACTAGATCACTCATATATTGTTGGTGGGAAAATACAAACTGATCAGCCACTCTGGGAAAGAGTTTCAAAGTTCTTTTTAAAACTAGAAGTGGATTTACCATACAAACTGAGCGATTGCACTCCTGGGCATATAACACAGAGAAATTAAAACTTACTTTCATGTAGAGACTTGTACATAAATGTTCATAAAACTTTATTTATAATACTGCAACTCGGAAACTACCTAAATGTCCTTCAGTGGGTAAATAGTTAAACAAACTCTGACACATCTATCCCATGGAATACTACTCAGCAATAAAAAGGAATGCTGTGTTAATACATGCAACAAGTGGGATGAACCTGTAGGAAATTATGCTTTAAAAAAAGTCAATCTCAAAAAGATACTACTACATGATTCCATTTATATCATTTTTGAAATAATAAAATTAGAGAGATTGAGAATAGATCAGTATTTGCCAGGAGAGATGAGGGGAGATGGGGATGAAGGAGTAAAAATGTCCATAATATATTGTAAGGCAGAGTCAGCAGACACAAGAGGAATATCACTCACGAATTCGAGATATAAAAACAAATTGAAATGGATTATAAAATAAAAGGGTAAAAGAACACTCTGAAAGAAATATAAAGGGTATAACATGATAAGAGATCAAAGAAAAACTAGAAATTACAATAAAATAATTAGAATCCATGAGACTAAAACAGGCAGTTTGAAAAAGAACATTAATTATAGGCCAATCCCACCCATGAACATATACACAAAAATACTAAATAAAATGTTACAAATCAAATAAAGCAATGTAAAGCCCATCATGACCAAGCAGTGTTTAACTCAATAACACATAAATGATTTAACATTAGAAAAATATACTGATACAATTAACTAAAAACATATTAAAGAAAAAAAATCACATGATCCTCTTAATAGGTTCATAAAAAGCATTTAATGAAATTTAATATGCACTCACTATAAAAATTAAGATAAAATAATTACAGTGAAAATTTATAGCAAACATTGTTCCTAAGAAAAGAAATAAACTAAAATGTTTGGAGACATTATAATAATCTACATAGGGAAAAAAGCTTGACACGAGCAGTTAGAACTAATAAGAGAGCTTAACAAACTTGCTGTACACCTAATCAATACACAAAATGGACATACCTTAATACCAGCAACAAACTATTAGAAAAAGTAATTTTTAAAAATCCCATTCACAACCACAACAGAAACTTCAAAGTACCTAGGGATAAATTTAACCAAACACATACAAGATATTACAGAGAAAAACTTTACAGAAGGACATAAGAAAACAAATAAATGGAGGGATATACAATGTTCATTGATGGAAAGATGCTATTGTGAAGACATTGAATTTTCCATACAAACATATAAATACAATGTATTTTGAATTAAAATAGCAAAATAATTTTTGTGTGTGGAATTTGAAACACTAGTCTTAAAAGTCATATGGAAAAGTAAAAGATTATAAATAGATAAGAAAATTGTAGAGAAAAATAAAGAAGTAGGACTTGCTCTACCAGAAATCAAGGCTTATTATAGAGCTATGGTAATTAAACGAGTTTGGTTCCTCTTTTCAAAGAAGAACCAAAGGAACAAAATATATTGGACTGATGAGTGCAAATATAGGAACTTGGCATATGACAGAAGAGACTTTAAGATGAGTGGAGAAAAGATGAACTATTCAATAAGTGTTGTTGGGACTAGTGACTACACATACAGAAAAAAATCACCTCCTCACACTATTTCACACTATACATAAAAATAAATTCCAATAGAAATGAAGTCCTAAATGTGAAAAGTAAAATGTAAAAACAAAAAAATATATATAGAGAGATGAATTTCTGCTTCTGGCCATCATGTATCATAAACAATTAGAAAATTGAACAAAATATATGAATAAAATATTTTCTGACATTGAACAACAGGTAGCACAGGACTGTGATATCTGAGAGAATAGAAACAAATGAAATTGGCTCTTACAATCATTTTGGCTTTTTGCTTGGAGGCATCTTTAGGACAGGGTCACCAGGGAAGGAATTCAAACAGAGCATAGCACACTATTCAATTGAGAAGACAGAGATAGAGTTCAGAGAGGCTAAGGAGACTGTTATTTGCAGGGCAGGTAGAGGAGAAGAAGGAATTAGGCACAGAACGATCTCCATAATATGCAGAGGTATCCCCTTGAGTCTTCAGTTTCAACTAAGTTGTACATATATAAGGTGAGACTCTAAGTGGCTGGGTAAAAGCCAACTACCAGGAAAAGAACAAATGTCAAGAAACAATAAATGGAACAAGTCTCAGAGCTCACACAGGGCTAGGAGATGTTAGAATTCTAACAGGCAGAGTGGAGAGAATTCATTGAACACCAAGGCCATTCAGAAGATATCCCAGAAAGAACACAGTGTAGTATTAAGAGCTAAACTAGCCCAAGCATAAAAACTACTCTAGCCCCACTCTAACAGACCTTAAAAACATGCCTCAAATGATCCACAGGTAACTTAGTTAGCTGCCTAAACAAAACTTAATTATCTTAAAGGAAGACAACAAAATGCACTAAACAATGTCTAATATCCAATAAAAAATTACTAGACATGTGAAACTATGACGTATAACTATGAGTCACTACATATACCAGAAATAACAGAGATAATAGAATTATCAGACAAAAAAGCTGTAAACATATATAGTGTATGTTTTAAAATTCAAGGACTTAAAGATAACATAATGAGATTAATAGAAGTGCCAAACATAACTTCTAGAGTTTAAAAATACACATTTGAAATAAAAATTTCAGCAGATAAGATTAATATCAGAATAGACACTGAAAAAAATAAAAATCAGAAAACATGAAGATATAGATTTGAAGACATAAATAGAAGCAAATTGAATCAGAAAAAAAAAAGACTTTAAAAAATGAACAAAGTCTCAGTGACCTGTGGTACAACATCGAGTAGTCTAACATACTAATAAAAGAGACAAGAAAGGAGAAGGGAATTTTTTTTAAAGAAATAGTTATTAAAAACATCCCAGATTTTATGAAAAAATGTACGTCCATAGATATAAGTATCTCAAAAAAAGGATAAGCACAAAGAAATCATACTTATATGGCTGAAAACAGGTAATGAAGAAGCGATGTACGTGTGTGTGTGTGTGTGTGTGTGCACGCGCACACACGCGCACATGTATTTAAGCACATTACATATCAAATTTACAAAGATAATAGTTAATGCTGACTTGTCAGAAACAATGCAGTCAAGAAGAATATGGAACATTTTTAAGTGCTGAAAGAAAAAAAGTCAACCTGTATTCTACATCCAGCAGAGGTAAGCTTCAAAAACGTTTGTCTGAAAATGTCTTTATTTTACTTTAACGTTGAAGGTTATCTTTGTTGGATACAGAATTATAGGCTGACCTTTTTTCTTTTAGCATTTTAGAAAATATGTCACCAGCAGACTTTAATCTTAAGGAAGTTCTTCAGGTGGAAGGAATATGACATCATTTGGAAACTCAGATCACCACAAAGGAGGGAAGAGAGATGGAAATGGTAAATAGGCTGATAAATATAAGCTCTTCTTCTTCTTTAAAAAAAAAACACATTTAAAAAGATATATGATTATTTAAAGAAAAATAGTAAATATATATTTTGAGTTTTATAACATATAGAAATAAACTATATAACAATATGACAAAGGACGTGAAGAGGTAAAAGGAAGCATACAGTTGTACAGTTCTTACATTGTACATGAAGTAACATAATATTACTTGGAGGCAGACTCTGATAAGTTAAAGATGCATAAAGTAAACCCTAGAGCATGACTAAAAATAAAATGAAGTATAGCTAACCAGTCAACATAGAGATGAAACAGTAATAATTAATCCGAAAGAACAATGAAGATGGAACACAAATAAAACAACAGCAAGTTGGTATATTTAAACCCAACCATATTAATAATTACTTTAAATGTTAATGGTCTCAACTCTAAGAGTCAGAGATTGTCAGTCTGGATAAAAAAGCAAGATGAAATGATATACTGTTTAAAAAAACATTTTAAATATAAAACACAGATTGGTTAAAAGTAAAGAGGAAAAAAGAAAAATACATAGTGTAAAAGTACTTATAAGAAACCTGAAGTAGTTATATTAATATCATAGAACATAGACATCAGTACATAGTATTATTAGAGATAAAGGAGAACATTATATAATGATGAAAGGATCAGTTCATCAAGAAGACACACACAAACACAAAAAAACCCTAAAACTGTATGTACTTAATAACAAAGCTTCAAAATACATAAAGCACAAACTAATATAACTGAAAAGAGTAATAAATAAAATCACAATCATAGTTGATTTCCACATTTCTCTTTAAATGATAAAATAAGTAGAAAGAATATAGTAAGAATACAGAAGACTTGAAAAATATTATCAACCAATTTGATATAACTGACATTT
>NW_011888977.1:741671-746378 GCF_000151845.1 Pteropus vampyrus | reverse complement strand
AGTAGTCTAACATACTAATAAAAGAGACAAGAAAGGAGAAGGGAATTTTTTTTAAAGAAATAGTTATTAAAAACATCCCAGATTTTATGAAAAAAATGTACATCCATAGATATAAGTATCTCAAAAAAAGGATAAGCACAAAGAAATCATACTTATATGGCTGAAAACAGGTAATGAAGAAGCGATGTATGTGTGTGTGTGTGTGTGTGTGTGTGTGTGTGTGTGTGTGCGCACATGTATTTAAGCACATTACACATGCGCGCACACGCGCACATGTATTTAAGCACGCGCGCACACGCGCACATGTATTTAAGCACATTACATATCAAATTTACAACGATAATAGTTAATGCGCACACGCGCACATGTATTTAAGCACATTACATATCAAATTTGGGTCTTGCGATGTGGCACAGACCACATAAGTATTTCTCTTTAAATGATAAAATAAGTAGAAAGAATATAGTAAGAATACAGAAGACTTGAAAAATATTATCAACCAATTTGATATAACTGACATTTATAGAACATTACACTTAACAATGGTAGAATGCACATTCTTTTCAAATGCTCATGGATCATTCACCAAAATAGATTATTTGCTGTTATAACACAAGTCTCAATAAATTTAAAAGAACTGAAACCATAGAGTACATTTTCTGATCACGAAATGTTAAATTAAAAATCAATAACAATAAGATATCTATTAAATACCTAAATATTTGGAAATTAAACGATACAGTTTTAAATAATCCATAAGTCAAGAAGTCACAGAAAATTAAAAATACCTTGACCTGAATAATAATGGAAATACAACTCTAAATTACTGGTACACAGCTAATGTGGAGTTGAGTACAGCTAAACAGTGCTTAAAGGAAAACTTGGAGTTTTCAATGCATATATTTAGAAAAGAAGAAAAGTCTAAAGTCAGTGATTCCACCTTAAGAAGCTAGAAAAAAAGAAGAGTAAATTAAACCAAAGGAAGTAGAGGAAGGAAATAATATAAATAAGAGTGGAAATCGATGAAATTGAAAACGAACAAATAATAAGAAAATCATTGAAATAAAAACCTTATTATCTGAAAAGATCAACAAAATCTGTAAAATTCTAGTTAAACTTATCACAAAGAAAGCAAAGACACAAATTACCAACATCAGGTATGAAAAGGATTCACCACTAAAGATCTTACAGATATTAAAATAGTAAGAAATATTGTAAACCTTATGACAATAAATTTGCTAGTGTAGATGAACTGAACAAGCTCCTCAAAAGATACAAAGTATAGAAATTGACTCAGGAAGAAAGAGAAAGTCTCCATTTTTGAAATTTTAATTAATTAATAATTTTTAAAACTTCTGAAAGAGAAAATTCCAGGGCAAGGTGGCTTCGCTGGGGACCTTTATCAAACATTTAAGGAAGAAATCATTCATAAGCATACATAAATTCAGAATATACAGAAAAGAATACTTTCAAATCATTTTATGAGGTTAATATTGGTCTGATAATGAAACCAGACAGAGACACAAGAAAATTCCAGACTGTAAAACCTCATGTACGTAGATGTATAAATCTTAAAGAAAATATTAGCAAATTAATTCCAACAATATATGACCAAATCCAGTTTATTCCAAGAATGTAAAATTGGTTTAACATTTCAAAATCAATTGATGTAATTCACTATATTAACAGAATAAAAGAAAAATTAATATAATCATCTAATTAGCGGCAAAAAGAAGCAAATGAAAAAAATCATGATTCATTAATGAAAAATAAAGTGCTCAGCAAACCAAGACTAGACAGGGACTTCTTCAACATAATAAAGGGCATTTATGAAGAAGCTACAGCTAACATCACACTTAACGATGAAAGACTGAACGATCATCATAAGTTCAGGAATAACAAGATGTCCACTCTTACCACTTCTATTCAACCTTATATTAAATATCCTAGCCAATGCAATAAGGCAAGTAAATGAAAAACTTTAAATATATAGATTAGATTGTATAAGAAGAAGGTGACATGACATTATACACAAAAAATTGCAAGAAGTGTCCAAAAGCCTACCAGAAATAAAAAGTGAATTTAGTAAAGCCTCAGGTTTCAAGTTCAATATACAAAACCAACCTTTTCTGTGCATACTAGCAACAAACAACTGAAAAGTAAATTTTAAAAATGTATGATAGCATCCAAAACCATTAAATTATATAGGAATAAATTTAACAAGGGATATGTAAGACTTTTACAATTAAAATTACAACACATTGTTGAGACAAATTAGACCTAAGTTAGTGGAGATATACTCCATGTTCATAGACTGAAGACAATATTGCTAAAATATCAATTCTCTGCAAGCGGATCTACAGATCCAAAATAATTCCAATAAAAATATCAGCAGGCTTTTTTGTTTCAATCAATATTGACAGCTAATTCTAAAGTTTATATGAAAATGTAAAGTGCTAGAGCATCCAAAACAATTTTAAGAAAAGAAGACAAAACTTGGAGGACTTATAACTAACTGCTATGAAGACTTCCAATAAAGCTATAGTAATCGAGACAGTGTGACATTGGTGTCAGGATAGACATATAGATTAGTGGATATAGATTCTGAAACATAAATCAAATTAGAGGTCCATACGTGGATCCCCATTTACATGGTTATTTGATTGAGAAACGATAGTCGTTAGAGCAAATGGTACCAGAACAATTGGACATTCATATGGGAAAAATGAACCTTAATACTTACCTCACAACTTACACAAAAATTAACTTGAAATGGACTAATAGATCTAAATGTAAAATATAAAGTTATAAAATTTCTAGAAGTAAATATAGGAGAAAATCTTTGTGAACTTTGTGAAGTAGGCAAAAATATCTTAGTCAAGACATATTTTCTTTTCTAAGAAAAATTTTGATAAATTGGACTTTATCAAAATGAAAAAAAGCTTCTCTTTGAAAGACACTGTTAAGCAAATTAAAAAATCAAGACATAAACTAAGAGAAGATATTCTTAAACACGGCTTTCAAAGAACTTGTATAATGATCTTACAAAGGATTCAGTAACAAGAAGACAAACAACCCAATTTTAAAATAGGCAAAAGATTCGAACAGACATTTCACAGGCTAAGAAGCACATGAATAGATGCTTAACATTATTAGTCATTAGGGAAATAGAAATTAAAACTACAGTAAGATAACACTATTCACCCACAAAAATGGGCTATCATGAAAAAGATTAACAATACCAAGTTTTTCTGGAACAACTAGAACTCTTCTACATTTCAGAAGTGTAAAGTGTCTCAATTACTTTGCAAATAGTTTAGCAATCTTTATAATATTAAACATATACTCACCGTGCGACCCAGAGATTCCACACCTAGATATTTACCCAAGAGAAAGGAAAATACATATAAACAACTAGGACTTATACAGACATGTTCAGAGCAGCTTTGTTCATAATAGTCCCAAACTGGAAATAACCTAAATATCTAAGAACAGATAAATGGAAAAACAAATTATAGTATATCCATATAATAGAATACTATTCAGCAATGTAAAGTATAAACCCTGTTATGTATAATAGCATGGTTAAATTTCAAAAGCATTATGTTAGGCAAAAGAAGCCAGAAGAGTATATGCTGTATGATTTCATTTATATGAAATTCAGAAAAGGCAAATCTCATCTATAGTAACAAAAAGCAGATTAATATTGCCTTGGGCTAGGTGGGATGGCAGATAGTTTGGGCAAGGGTGAGGGAACATTATTGGGGAGTGGGGATGGAAATGTGCTATATCTTCTTGGCGGGGGGCTACATGGTTTTATACATTTGTCAAATGCATCAGACTTTCCATTTAAACTGGGTACATTTTATTGTGTGTAAATTATGCCTCAATCGATTTGAATTACAAAGAAAAAATACAATAGTTTTATGTTATTGGGGGTAGAGGATGATTTTTTGAATAAGATAGAAAAATTATAAACCACAAAGGAGGAGAATTTTACTACATTAAAATTTGAAACTTCTGCATATCAAAAGATACCACCATTAATGTTTATAAAAAAAAAAAACAAAAAAACAAAAAACAGCCCACAGACTGGGAGAAGATATTTACAACCCATAACCAAAAAAAGTTTAGTAACCATAATATTTCACAAACAGCTATAAATCAATAGGGAATATACAAATAATCTAATTTTAAAAATGGTCAGGATATCATCAGGCAAATCATAGGTGAGAAAAACTAGATAGTCCATAAACATGTGAAAGGATATTCAAGCTCAGTGTTAAACAGGGAAATATAAATAAGAATGGCAAAAGTGATCATCTGATAACACCACCAATTGTCTGCAAGGATGCAGGAAATGGGAACAGTTTTGTTGTTGCCAGCAGAAATGTATCTTTATTGAACAATTTCGAGATGAATTTGACAAAAGCTGGGAAATCTGAAGATGAACTTCCCCATCACCCGACAGTTTCTCATTTAGTGATATACCCCGAGTCCTTGAGGCAAGGTGCACAAGATGACATTAAAATGTGTTCAGCGTGGCATTGTTTACTAGCGCCAAAGTAGGAATAGCCTAAACTTTCATTAACTGAGCAATAGATAAATAAAATGTAGTATAGTCATATAACGGAATACACTCAGTAATTAAAATGAATAACCTAGATCTATATATTTATCAACACGATGCAATCTAAAATATATATT
>NW_011888977.1:740026-741621 GCF_000151845.1 Pteropus vampyrus | reverse complement strand
GGTTTAACATTTCAAAATCAATTGATGTAATTCACTATATTAACAGAATAAAAGAAAAATTAATATAATCATCTAATTAGCGGCAAAAAGAAGCAAATGAAAAAAATCATGATTCATTAATGAAAAATAAAGTGCTCAGCAAACCAAGACTAGACAGGGACTTCTTCAACATAATAAAGGGCATTTATGAAGAAGCTACAGCTAACATCACACTTAACGATGAAAGACTGAACGATCATCATAAGTTCAGGAATAACAAGATGTCCACTCTTACCACTTCTATTCAACCTTATATTAAATAGCCTAGCCAATGCAATAAGGCAAGTAAATGAAAAACTTTAAATATATAGATTAGATTGTATAAGAAGAAGGTGACATGACATTATACACAAAAAATTGCAAGAAGTGTCCAAAAGCCTACCAGAAATAAAAAGTGAATTTAGTAAAGCCTCAGGTTTCAAGTTCAATATACAAAACCAACCTTTTCTGTGCATTCTAGCAACAAACAACTGAAAAGTAAATTTTAAAAATGTATGATAGCATCCAAAACCATTAAATTATATAGGAATAAATTTAACAAGGGATATGTAAGACTTTTACAATTAAAATTACAACACATTGTTGAGACAAATTAAAGAAGACCTAAGTTAGTGGAGATATGTTAGTGGAGATACTCCATGTTCATAGACTGAAGACAATATTGCTAAAATATCAATTCTCTGCAAGCGGATCTACAGATCCAAAATAATTCCAATAAAAATATCAGCAGGCTTTTTTGTTTCAATCAATATTGACAGCTAATTCTAAAGTTTATATGAAAATGTAAAGTGCTAGAGCATCCAAAACAATTTTAAGAAAAGAAGACAAAACTTGGAGGACTTATAACTAACTGCTATGAAGACTTCCAATAAAGCTATAGTAATCGAGACAGTGTGACATTGGTGTCAGGATAGACATATAGATTAGTGGATATAGATTCTGAAACATAAATCAAATTAGAGGTCCATACGTAGATCCCCATTTACATGGTTATTTGATTGAGAAACGATAGTCGTTAGAGCAAATGGTACCAGAACAATTGGACATTCATATGGGAAAAATGAACCTTAATACTTACCTCACAACTTACACAAAAATTAACTTGAAATGGACTAATAGATCTAAATGTAAAATATAAAGTTATAAAATTTCTAGAAGTAAATATAGGAGAAAATCTTTGTGAACTTTGTGAAGTAGGCAAAAATATCTTAGTCAAGACATATTTTCTTTTCTAAGAAAAATTTTGATAAATTGGACTTTATCAAAATGAAAAAAAGCTTCTCTTTGAAAGACACTGTTAAGCAAATTAAAAAATCAAGACATAAACTAAGAGAAGATATTCTTAAACACGGCTTTCAAAGAACTTGTATAATGATCTTACAAAGGATTCAGTAACAAGAAGACAAACAATCCAATTTTAAAATAGGCAAAAGATTCGAACAGACATTTCACAGGCTAAGAAGCACATGAATAGATGCTTAACATTATTAGTCATTAGGGAAATAGAAATTAAAACTACAGTAAGATAACACTATTCACCCACAAAAATGGGCTAT
>NW_011888977.1:713855-737221 GCF_000151845.1 Pteropus vampyrus | reverse complement strand
ATAGATAGATAAATAAATAAATAAAATTTACTTCCTGATTTTCCACCTGCCTTTTGTCTCCATAAAGAACATGCATACAAGAGAAGCCTGTAGGTCGTAAGCTTTTTTCTAAACGAGAAAAGAGCGCGATCTGCTTTCTCCTTCCCACGCGCTCCACCGACCTCGATAATCCCAAACCAGCACGGGGGATGGAGCCCTGCTGGGATTTCAGAGCCTCTGTTGGAGACTGGGGTGTAGAAAGGTGGGAGGTGGGCACGTCTGAGGTTTGTCTCTAACCACGACCCTACGACCCTACGAGAGTCTGTCTTTGTCTGCTGTGGGGAATTTAGAAAGCATCAGCATCTGAGCTAGAGAGAATCAGCAAAGAGGATGAAGGTCCTTTTTGTACCGATCAGAGAACACTGCTGAGAATGGGAACCGCTTCTCTACCTTCCCAGAAAGCCAAATGTGTTCCATTTGCCCTTGTGGACCCCTCTCCACCTGGCTCTCTGCCTTCAAGGCTCACCTGTGTGGGCCGCATTAATGGGCTCCTTTGCCTCTGGCTTCCAGTTGGGTCCAGCCCCCGGGATTCTCCCGCTGAGGATTAGAATGAGAGAGAAGGAGAGAGGGCATTTATTCCCTATGGAACCACCGTCATTGAAGGTCACTGTTTAGAGGGTCTATCACACGATCCTTGTTTTCTTTCCCACTCAAAGCCAGATTCTTGTGACAATCTTTTGTAAGTGAAATAAAGCTGCACTGACCTTTTCTTAGCAATCTCCATTTCTCTGTATTAGGGAAACAAACAGCCCTTCTTCCTCCTGTGTCTTTTTTCCTTTACTTTCACATAGACCCCTTCATTCCTGACACTTCTGGTCACCAGATGTGTGGGGTGTTTTCCCACACCAAGCGATTCTGCAACACCAGCTGGGTGCCCTACAATTGAACTCAATTCTGACACTATCTACCTGGGGATAGCACCAGGTCCCACAGGTTAAGGGCTTGGTCCCACAAATTATAAACTCAGTCCCCCCAGGCTGCCCCCATCTCACTTCAGATGCCAATTGCAAATCCAGGTTGCCGTCTGTGCTTCTTACTGATCAACTAAAAATCGGAAGTTCCTTTCTTGGGTTTGAGTAATAATAACCTAAAAATAAAAGGCCAAAGTGAGAGGCAATGAGCATTTATTTGAGATCAAAAAAGAGTAACTATTCGGAAAGCACTGATTCAGGCAGAAACCCATACAGTGTTCCAATTAAGAGACAAAGGCAGGGGGTATTTCCGAGAAAGGGAAGGGGAACTATTACATCAATGGAAGGGAGGCATTTCTTTTGGCACAGATAAGATAACATAGTGACGCTAATTCTAAACAATGTTTTAAATTTTTCAGTCCAGTAGTCATCAGTCCTATAGTCACAATATCTGCTTTCTTATTATCCTCGCAAACAGTTCTTGGGGACACAGTGTTGCTTTAAGCCCAGTCCAAAGGTTATTTTGCCTTGTTTTAACATTCCAAACTTTTGAGGCGTAAGATTTGCAAAGCGGTTCCTCTGGGATGGCAGCTCCAACTCCATTTTAAAGTGGCTCCATTTATATTATTTTTTACATTAATTTGCTAGAGTGGCTCACAGAACTCAGGAAAACACTTACTAACCTTTACCAGTTTATAAAAGGATATGTTAAAGGCTACAGACGAACAGCCAAATGAAGATAACACAGGGTGAGGTCTGGGAAAGGCCTCTGTCCCATGAGTTGGGGTGTGTCACCCTCCCAGTATGTGGATGTGTTCACCAACCTAGAAGCTCCCTGAACCCCATACTTTGGGATTTTATGGAGGCTTTCTCACATAGGCATGATCAATCTTTAATTCCATCTTCAGTGCTTCTCCCTTTTGAAGAGAATTGGGGTGGGGGGGCGAGGCTGGAAATTCCAAACTTCTAATCATGGCTTGGTCTTTCTGGTGACCAGCCCCCATCCAGGATCCCACCCAGAGTGGCCTTCTTAGAACAAAAGACATTCCTATCACCCAGAAAATAAAGGTTTCAGGAGCCCTGTGCCAGGAACAGAGTTCAGAGACCAAAATTTATTTTCTGTTATCTCATGTTCTTTCTGTTTCCTTCTAATCATTCATTCACAGCATCTCCTTATGCAGCACCTGCTATGATGTGGGTATTGGGAGGAAGATGATGATAAGTGGGACACAGTCCCTGCCTCCAAGGAGAATGTGGTGTGTCCAGAAGAGAAGTGCAGATACAGAGCCATGAGGACCAAGTGGGGAAGAGGGTTTCTGTCCATCCGCCCACCTGAAAGGCATCCTCTCGGTGTTTCCCTATCACACAATGAAGATGAAATGAGAAAAGCGATTGACAATCACTTGGCATTCTTAAGTATTATCAGTCAGTCAGGATTTACTGACCATTCGCCTCACATGAAACCCATTTTAAATGCCTTGGCATGGGGGCAGGTGACAAGTTTGGGGACAGCCCTTCCCCCGCCCTTTTGAAGATTACAGTCTGTTGAGAGATGTCAGATGAGTGGGGACATCTGATGAACGAGGAAGGATTGTCAAAGCGTTTCTGGTGAGGAAGCAGCCGGCGGGCCCTCGGGAGAGTGGGAAGACCGTGGAGAAAGAGGGACGCCACACTGTCGCTCTCCTCACCCAGGAAGGGACTTCTTTAGTGCAAGTCCATGAAAGGGTCTACAAAACAGAATGGTTAAAAACAAAAAAAAGATACACTCCTGCGGGACTCTTGAGTCATCCAGTGACTGATCAGTTCCTGACGAGGTTTTTGACTGCCAGGAAGGTACCACCTGTCTCCCCAGGGAGCCGAGGGACCTGCCACGGGCAAAGAACCGCGGGCAGGCCCAGGAGTGATGGATGCAGACTGCCTTTGTGGGAGAGTTTGGCCAACCCTTCCCTCCCTTACAACCAACAACAAAGCTGTAATCACAAACCGCCCTACCGACAAGCGTTGCCTGCCGTCTTCGCCCCCGCTGCTACCCCATCGAAACCCTGCCCTGGGGGCTCCCTGCTGGCAGCCAACATGAAACAGCAGTTGGAGGTGTGGAAAGAGTCCCACAGAAGGTGGATCTTTCCATGGGAGGGGGTCAGCACCGCCACCACAGAGCCGGGCGCTGAGGCCAGGTGGAGTTTGGACAGGTGGCGGGTGGCAGTAATAATGATACTGCCCTGCAAATGTTAGCTGTGTCTCAGGTGCTGTGCTAAGGGCTTCGCATGGATTATCTCGCTCAGCCCTGTGCTGAGCCCTGTGAGGAACCTGAAGTGAAAGAAGTAAGTAACCTGCCCGTGGTGACTCTGGAATGTGTACTCTTTCTTCACCGCAGTGCCAGCCGGACTTGAGATCCTGGACAGAGGGCAAAGCATGGGGCGAGGGATGGGACAGCAGAGTGCTTGGGGGTGGGCAGGAAGCCCATTAGGCCAGAGCAGAGGCCTGGCGAGGGGTGCAGAAAAGCAGGGGGAGCCCTGTGGTGAGGGCTTTTGGAGCCAGGCTGGAGAGGGAGGTAGCGAGAGCCTTGGAGGGCAGCCCTGGGGTGCTTCAGGAAGCAGTGGCACCCCAGCAGCCCCTTTTCTTTCACATAAAGCTGGGTTTGTTTCCATTTATCTGCTTGACTTTTCGGCCAAGATGCTGTGAGAAAAACATATTGCTCTAATTTAATCCACATGTGCATCCTTAGCACAGAGTCTAAAAGGAAACTTCAGGTCCTGAGTCCCAGGCCCAAAGCCTCAGCCCTGTAGCTATGGTGGGGAAGGGCTCTGGCCTCAGGACTGACTCTGACCGCCTTTCAGGGCCCTTCCTGAGATAGTCCCTAGCCTACCTGTCCTGGGCAGGCAGGAGGTGTGGGAGTGGGTGTCTTGGGAAAGGAGACTTGAAAGCTGGCTTCCGTGGTCAGCTGCTGCCACTGCTTGCAGCCAAAGGGATGTGAAGAGGAGGAAACCTCTGACACGAGGTGAGATGGGTCAGTGCGTGAGGACTTCCGACTCCTATCAGCTCCTCCTACTCTCTTTCCCAGGATCGAGTTCTCAGAACTGTGAGTCAAGCAGGCAGTTTATCCAGCCATGTGGGGAAGATGCTGTCTGCAGGACCCAAGTCACAGATGACCCAAGTCACAGATAACCTAGGGTTGGGTCTTGCGATGTGGCACAGACCACATAAGATCTCATCCAGACATGTGACCACGCGTGAGGCATGGCTTAGGAAACTTGCCTCACAGCCCCACCTCACAGAAAGCCAGCAGGGAACAAAGCCAGCGTGCTTGCTCATTTCAATACTCGTTTCCAATTCTACTCCTGTCACATAACTTATTCTGAATGTAATTATATTAGTTGGAGAAACTGATTGCCCCACATTAGAAAACAGATCTCGCACAGATGTTTATTCACAACAGGGACTGGAGACAGCACTGAAAGATAGAGCCGAAATGTCCAACTTCGTTTCAAGGTCTAGGACCCTTCGGGCGGCTTACGAGTCAAGATCTTGGTGAATTAATCCATGCAGAAGTGACAATCCTCTTTTCCCAAGCTCGCCATCTCCAGTCAGTACCTCTTTTCCAACACTCACCATCCACTTGGTCTGGCCCTGGTTTGCAAGCAAAGGCACAGTTAAATGCCCGTGTGGGAGGAAATTGATGTCTGAGGCAGCACTGGAGTCTTCACACAAGCAGCTCACATCAGAGACTCTCAGGGAACCCTCTCACCCGTACAGACCCCTCAGCTGGGAAGGGCCAGAACCGGCCTTCAGAGCTCATCTGGGTGGTGTCTCGAAGGATGTGGCTGGAAAGAAGGGACATGGGCAGATTATAATCTGATTTTTGAATTGTACTAAAATGTGTTTCTATCAGAAGTGGTAAAGGAAATATAAGTAGTATCTGAGAATGTCAGTCCATTTACTGTCCACAGTTTGGAGAACAGTCTTTATTCATGTCTATGACTAGGCAGTCTTCTCAGGGTCCCCTCTGCCAAAGACAGAGCAGGGTTCCCTAGGGGCTTATATTGAAATTTTAGAATGTGCCAGGCTGCCACGTACTCTCTTCAGTCTGGACAGGGGTTCAGCTGTGCAGCCAGCCTGAGGCTATCAGAAGCTTCCTCCGAAGGCATGGCAGCACCTCGTTAGTGCTTTTCCCAGATGGGCAAGAGTAAGGAGGCCATTCTGGATTTTGCAAGGACTGGTGTCCAGGCCAGGCTTGAGCAGCTCTGGTCCTATGAGAGTGGCTCAGCCCGGCTCCTGACCAATCCTTTAATGCAGGGGTCCCCAGTCCCTGAGCTACAGACCAGTATCAGTCCGTGGCCTATTAGGGACCAGGCCGCACAGCAGGAGGTGAGCGGTGGGCTAGCGAGCGAAGCTTCATCCTTATTCGCTGCTGCACTTGCATCAGCACCTCAGATCATCAGGCATTAGACTCTCATAGGAGCACCGGTCCCTGGTGCCAAAAAGGTTGGAGACCGCTACTTTACTGAACCCCACGCGGAGAAGCCAGCAGGCAATCACAGCAGAGGCACTTAGCGAAAACCCAGGACCGTGAGCAGGCAGAGAACACAGCAATCCAGAACGCTAGATCTGCATACGTTCAGCCCTGAGCCAATACATGGATCCTAAAGTAAAGGCCTAGGACTTTGCAGCTTTGAGCTCACCTCACCGGAGGTGAAGGTAAGGAGGTCCCTGAGTGTAACCCCAGGTCCAGTACTAGAAACCAGCCACCACACATGAGCTCCAGGAAGAAAATCCAGCCCACAGGAACCAGGCAACAGGACTTACATACCTCTTTCCCTCCTTAGTTGGGGCCAGGCCTAAAGTTCGGTTTAGCAGATTGATCTTTCCAAGTTCCAGTAACCAATTAAGATGAAACTGCCTTTCACCATTAACGAAGTTGGTAACAGCAACACAGACATGACCAGGTCCCCGGCTCACAGGCATCGAGGCCGCCCGTGGTCCTCTGGTGGAAACTGTGTTATGGTTTGACAAGAATTTAATGTGATTCTTTTTTCCATGAAGGGCCGGGCCTCTAGACACAACGCTATACAGTTACCCTGTAATCTTGGGGCTTAATCAAAACATATTCCAACAACCTAGTCTGGTGCTACAAATGAATGTTTATTTTAAAACAATTTGCTATGGCTTTTTTTTTTTTTTTTTTTTAAGGAGAAGAGGATTTCTTGGAGCTAGAGTTCTCCCTGCCCCTAAGCAGTTCTCTCCACCCGAAAGACTGTGTCATATGCTCAGGTCGTAATTAACCACAGAGCTGTTTGGGAGACAGAGATGAGAGGGTATTTGACAAAGAGTTAACAGATGTCATTTCTGAGGCGGCTGGCCCACTGCTGCTGGGTCATTTGTTGGATGGAAGCTGATTTTGCTGCCGTTGTAAACAGAAAGTAGTAATAATCATATGCGCGCTGCATTAGGCATAACAGATTGGGTGTATAACATTCTGTTCAAAACCAGCTCGTACCCTGTGTCTCTCAAGATACAATGGAGACGACCCCTAGTTCCTAGTTTTGAAAGTCATCTCCAAGGATTCTTACAGACCTTCCAACCGAGAAATAGGTCATGTTCTTTCGTGGCTAATTCTGCGAGGTCCGGGGATGGCGGGGACGTGCTCCAGAACGAACACCGGCACACTTCAGTGAGCCAGCCTCACCGCACCGCACCGCCTTTTGCCATTTGAAAAATGAAAGAATTAAATTCAAAACAAACAACTTCAATTTAACACCAAACTACAGGATAACCAATCTTAAAAATGTCACAGCGTAATGGATCTTAATACCCACAGAAAACACAAAAAACAGCACCATTGTTCCCCAGCAATGCAGAGCAACCTCGCAGAATTTCAGTGAAGGAGAAAGAAGGGAAAAACACCTTATTACTTCCAACCCCTGCGAGCCATTTTGGTCTCCAAAGGTTTCAGGCTGCCCGAGGCCGTGTGTCTGCAGTGTTTCGGGAAATGACTTGCCTTTGCACGAGCGCGGCTCTGTTCGGCAGCGAGGCTGCCTGCCCCGGAGCAGCGCCGCTCCATTTCTGGTTAACTCTTCCTTCCCGGGCCTGGCGCTCGCAGGAGCGGTGCGGTGCGGCGCGGCGGGGGCTGGCGGGGCCGAGCCCGGGGAGCCTCCCGCTGGGCAGCCGGGACTCACCCAACAAGGAGCAGCTGCTCAAAGGTGGCAGCTCCCACAGAAAGGCCGGCTACCCTTTAGCCTTTGGAGAATCTATTCTCAAACCGACTGTCATAAAACACAACACGCCGAAGCCAGGGGACGGCCGTGGGGCCTCGTGGGTCAAGACTGGGCCCTCCGTGGGGACAGCTTAACGTCTCCGCCACAGGCCCGAGAGGCGACAGTCTTCATCTGGTTAGCATGATGCAAGCAGGATCCAGCCTGCCACCCGGCAGGACCTGGACCGATCGAGGTACTTAGTTCCATCCCCCACTCCTACTCTGCCCTGACACCGTGACTGAGACACTGACCAGACGCCACTTCCGCATATTGACAGACACACGTTTGGGCTGCACGTCTGAGTGGGGAGATGACAGAAAACCGCGTAGCACTTAAGAGGTTAATACAATTCCTAAGTGTTCGGCAATCAGTGCAATTTAGTGCCATTTCGATTATTACACAATAAACGGACCATGTTGTCTGGAAGCAAATTTTTATGAGTATAGCTGAAGGGTCTGCAACTTATTTAGCTGCTGAAACTCAAAGGGAAAGCGCATTTCCAAATGCTAAGACCACGGATCAGAAGTGCAGGTAGCAGAGAAAGGTTATTCTTAGGTCACTGCTCCGGCCACTCAACACCCTGACCTTTCAAATCAGTATGTTGTTAAAAGGAAATAAAGTTCACCAAAGTGTTCTCTAAACAGAATCATTTTAATAACAATAGTGTTGAGTTTCAGAGGGAAAGATTTGGGATTTTTCAGAACATATTATGTTCTGGAAAGAATATCATGTTAACGTGGGCTGGGAATGTGTAAACTGTTTTGCCAGCCTCGGATATACATTATACACGCACGCACAGACGCACCCTCACGTGCACACCAAAAACGGCCAATTCGTAGACTCTGGCCTCGGCTGTATTTTACAGATACTTGGGTTCAATGATCACAAACCAGAGCAAATTCCTAATATGACAAGAGACTCAAATACTTAAATTGGAGAACGAAAACATGGAGAGATGTTGTAACTCGCAGAGCCCGTGTGAAATTTCACTGCACACTGATCTCCAAGAGGCACTTTCTCCCCCAAGGCACACAGGGGTTCAGATCTGGGGAGGAGAGGCTCGCCCTGGCTCCACTGATGGAGGAAGGAAATCACCCCAGACGTACTTCAAGATTCAAAGTTAAACTGTGCACATGTGCACAGAGCCTTTGCTCTCATTCATGAGGTGTCTGGAGCAACCAAGCCGCCCTCTGAGTGAGAAAAGGAAGGCATTATTTTTACCCCCATTTTACAGATGATATAAATGAGGCTCCACCTACAAAGAAACAACTTTGTTAGCCCCCATCAACAGCTGCTGTATTACAGGAACCTATCTCAGAGAGAATGAAACCCCAGGAGAAGGCAGGTCTAGGCTTCCTCCTTTGGGTGACTTGGACAGCTTCTAGCTAATCCTGAGGCATGATCCATAGTCTCAGAGGAGCTTATCACACAAAGTCCCTGGGACCCTGTGCGCAGCATGGGCGACAAGGCAAAGTCGCAAAGGTCCACCCTGATCTTCATCCTAGAACCTGAAGAGTAAGCTTGCTGCTGAGAAAGATGGGTAGAAGTTATGGGAGCGTAGCCTCTGTCTCGTGGCAGGGAGGCAGGACGCCTCGTGTCTAGGAGTCTGTACCGGATGCTAGGGCTGCCTTGGCCCCATCAACAGTAGGTGGTGCAGAAAGGTGATTTCAGCTGTGAGACCAGGTAACAGTTTCCACTCCACCTCCAGGAGATCAGCATCCTGACTCCTGAAATCCTACCTTTAGAAAAGCAGAGGTTCTCAAACATGGAAGGACCTATTAAAACAGCACATTTCTGATGGAGTAGGTCTGAAGTGGGGCCCAGAGGCCTGCATGAACAGGCTACTCAAGTGAGTCTCGTAATGGATGGTAGAGGCCCACACCTTGAGAAACCCCAATTTTGGGTCACATTTCTGTGTGCATAGCATCCTTCTTAGGTCTTTCAAAAATGCCAGTGCTCCTTGGAGGGGCAGTGTATTCAGTTCTTGACATGAGTTTATAAGATACTCTCAACCATTCTCCAGTCCGTCGATCCAGCCAGCCAGCCAGCCAGCCAGCCAGCCGGCCGGCCATTTATCCACCTGTTCAATAGATCCTTCCCAGATATCTATTCTCTGTCAAGACACATTCTAGGTGCTGAGTGATAAAAGAGGCCCCAGTATGTGAAGGAACAGACCTTAAAGGGGGCTGGTGGCTCAAAGAGGGGATACCACTATGGGAGACCCAGAGATGGGTGCACTCACCACGGTTGTACACCCTGCTGGCCCTGGGCTCTATGAGAGATGGCTCACAGCATAGTCTGGGCCCCTAGGGCACTAATCATCTCCTCAAGTAGTCAAGTCCTTGCTTCTAGGAGAGGAAAATGCAATTCATCATCATTGCATATGGTGAGAGAGAGGAGGTATGAGCATAAAGGAAAAAATGGGAAAAGAGGGGGAAATGACAATGGCAGCCACAGAGACTGTGCAGAAAGCTCTGCACCTGAGACCCCTTTGGAGACCCAGGCCAGGCCTATTAGGAGCTCAAAAGCCACCAAGCTTATAGCAGTCTTGTCTCTATGCTCCAACTCTATTTTGAATTTTCTTTGAAACACTGGTGTGTAATTGGCCTTTCAAAACAACCACAGTGCTTATAAAGTCGTCACCCATGTGGTCCAGTCTCTGGGCAGTGTCTCAGACAAAGAAACACAATCCACCAACCTAAATATAATTTCAAAGTAAGTCAAGTTCAATCCTGACATTTCTCAAGCACTTTGAAGAAGATTCATAGATCACAGCGCTGCTTCTGAAATCTTTCCCTTCTCTCCTGCTTCTCCCCTGGCATTTTGCAGTTGCCCCATCTTTCCCACACTCCCCAACACTATCCACCAGGCTGCTCCCCCAGACCCTGACCTTCTCTCCTCCCTTTCTCTCTGATCCTGCTGTACAAAACCCCAAAAGGACTGGCCTGACTGGCCGGAGAGGGAAGTTGCTGGATGATCATGGGCCCCTTGAAAAGTGGGGACAATCCCCATGACCTCATGGGTTTGTGGTAAGAATCAAATGAAATAATACAAACAGAGCGTTTAATAAAGAAATTGGTACGTGGTAGACAATGAATATCTTTTCCCATAAGAAAACCTAAACGTAGGGAGAAAATCATTACAGATTTTATTTCAGAAGAATTTATTTCACATAAAATGATTCTATCTATTATAAAAATAAATTTTTAAATTTGGGGGATTGCTCTTATATTTTGTAGCAAGGAGAATTGGAGAATAAAATTACTGTTATGCAACGTTTGCCCTCAAACAATTCCCATATTGATATTCTAATGAAAATGGGCTCCCAAAATTCTGCATTTTTATCATGTGTGCCTTTGCTAGCATTTATGTTATATTCTGAATTAACAAACATCAAACACTAAAAAATTACATATGCATAAAAGTGGGAAAAGGAATATGCATCTTTTGTAAATCTCAGTGGAACATACTCAAACCCCTAGCCCTACCAGTTACTCATAGCTCGAACCACATGATAATTTTGGAAAAGGGGAGCATTAATGACTATAAAACAATAAGAAAGCTGTTTGGGCATGTATTAAAAAAAAATCCTTAAATCAGGCTGTCCTTATCATTGGATGCCTACTAATGAATATCATTCTCAATAAAGATCCTTCTGGCTCACTCATGTTCTTTCTGTTTGTTAAAATAGCATTCGAGTCATTTTATATAACACAAAGTTAATGCAAACCCAAAACAAAATAAAAAAGGAAAGAATGTCAAAAGAACAAACTTTTATACTCTGCACTTTTTATTATTAGATGCTATTCCTAACTTGTTAAAATTGATCAAATAGAAAGCTGTGAAAAGAGAAAAAATTAAGCCAACTAGAAAAGTGTGACTTGGATTTAATATTTTATAATTGCCAAGGGACATACTGAGATCAATGAATTTTTGCCTGAGATGAACGTCAGAAAGAGATGTACTTCAGTCTTTTAGGGAACATTGGTCTATTTAATTCTTGTGTCTGATGCATGTGAAATAGGCCTGCCTCGGCCTTCTTTCTTTGCCAGGGGCATTGCCAGCAGCGGACATTACCACTTTTAATAGGCCGCTGTCTGAGGAGTGGCAGGGGATCCGATAACCCATCGACTCTAATGGATCTGCCTGTTTATTCACTTACACCTTTTTTTCCAGCTAATTTTAGTTTTGCATGCTGAGTTGTTTCACTTTGAATTAAATGAATAGAAACAAAGGAAAAAGCCTGTGCAGCTAATAAACCATGATTATGTTCATGGCCCTCTCAACAAGCTTCTCCATATACCAGGTATGCTATCCGAGAGCAGATTCACTGTGGCATTTTCTCCACTTGTTGACAAAATTAACATTTTATACATGCTCAAATTTAGAGGAAAAATTGGATTATTCAAATCACTTTACGTATAATGTGCTGTTGTTTGTAGTAGACCTAAATGCCCAGCCTCAGGCCCCAGACGTCCTTAGATTTCAGACACTAGTCAGTGACTTTTCCTGCCTGGAGAGTCACCCCAGAGCTCTCTGTAGGTCACAGCATCAGGACAAATGCCCACATGCTTTGCTTTGTCTAGTGAAAAACCAGAGATACACATGGACACAATGTCTGAGTGCTTTTCAACAGAAATAACAGGAGCCAGTGGTTTAAAAACATCCACCCTCCCGAACTCCCTCCTTACGCCCAGAGAGCTTGAAGGAGGTTCTGGAAGCCTTTTAGGCTCACACCTGCCAAGGGATATGAGAGGGACAAATACGTTTAATATAAGAAAGAGGGGAAGAAAGGGACAACTTCCCCACATTTTCTGAACAAGTGCCATTTTCCGTTGTGGGGTTTTGTCACACAGATCCTGACTACAGAGAGGATGGGCAGCGCCTGTCCCTGTCCCTTGGGAACTCCCACTGATTCTTCGTGGTCTCAGCAGGTTCGAAAGGTTACTACCTCCCCGCCGCCACCGGTAAAGTCAGCCTAGGTTGGAGGGTGCTGGCCTGAGCTCCAAAAAAGGCATCTTCCACTGTGGGGAGGGAGGAGATTCACCTGTAAACGGCTCATGCCCCTCCCCCCTCCAGGTAACTGCCCCAAGGATGGCACCATTCCGGGTCGCTGAGTTGTCTCCTGGTAGAAAATTCATAATATTAATGCCCAATCAGAAGCTGAGATAATTTACAAAATAATCTGGAAAATCTTGAGAGAATTTAGACTAGCCGGGAGAAATAGAACGTGATCTGTCATGATATCGAATAAAAATGGGGCCCTCGGAGTGTTGAACAGAATGTCAACAGCTATCTCAATGAAATCTCTTTTAGATGAAACAATAGCCTAATACCTACTTTGGCCCTCACGCAATTAAAATAGGGTAATTTTTTAGCCCATTTCTCTCAGCCATAATCCGTCACCATAAGAAGAAAGCCCCTTAGCGTCCCAGCTGTATCCAGTTTCACACAGTGAGTGGCTTTTCTTCCCCCCACTAATTCTCAGTGCCTCCGGAAGTCAGCTCAGTCTCTTCAGCCCTGCCTTTCTTGGACTCACATTCCTTAGCCATGCTTTTTCCCTCCAAGCCCCAAATCATCCAAACAGTCTGTCCTTCGACCAGCAGCATTTCTTTAGCAAATATGCATCGCCTTCTACTACGTGCAAAGCACTAAACTGGTGCTCCGTGGTTGGCATGGAGCTGAGTAAGATGCACTTCTGTTTGCTAGAGAAATGTAGAAATGCAGTGTGTAGGGTCCCAGGCTTTCTTCCCTGCACAGTGTCATTCAATCCTGCTGTTCAAGCAGAGTCTAAGGGACTCTCTCTCTCATCAACACAAGGTTACGATAAAATAATGTATTGGTCTACAATATGCGCCTGCAGCATTGCCGCAAGCACATCCTCGACATGCAAGAAACTAGGTAGTCACCGAATAATAATTATATTTCCCCTTGATTGGTGTGTGTGGACCTGGCTCTTCACTCTCAGACCCGGTGTGCAGAGCAGACGGGAACAACAGACTCAAGTTGGAAGTGATTTACTTCATTAGCTGGGATTACAAGTTTAACTTACAAACCAGAGGTCAAAATTTCTCATTAACAAGGGGCCGTGAATCGCTGCAGGCTTTGGTTCAAGAGGAGACCACTCTTATTACTAACTACACATTTCAATCTGTCTTTGATGTTCTCCTTCTTCCCTCCTCCCTTTTAATTTTTGGCAGAGGAGCTGATTTTAATTGTGGCACTACAACAAGGCTCCCTCCGAGCCGGGGAGCAAGCAGCCTCCCGTCTGCTGCCACCGAGTGAGCCCGGCTGCAGGATTGGGTGCAGCCCATCGCTCAGGGCACATTTTAATGGCTCCCCTTTCCCACAAGGCTTGGATTGTTTTCCACGTGATTCTGGTTAATTTCGCTGCGGGAAAGGGCATCGGTTTTCCTTGTGAGCTTCTGATCCGTCTGCCTCAGAGAGGTGAAATATATTAAAACAGAGGAGGAGACATCATTCTAACTTTCCAAATGCAATTCCAGACCCAGCGCATTCTCCAGCACCCAGAATAGAGAAAGGAATCTGACAGAGACCATTACGCTATGAAAAGGGCTCTTTTGATAAATCGGCTTTGGTTGTTTACAAAATACTCAGACCGCCTTCACGTGCCACTTCTCTTCAAAACCACAGCAACTTGAAGCAACTTGAATGAGACAGGACCTTTGCAGAGGACACTATACTTGGAACTCAAAATCCAACACCACAGAGTCCTCCAAATAAGAACACCAGGAAAATACAGCAGCAGCTTGCAGTGTGCAGCACAAATAATAGATGCTTAATATGCATTTTCTGCTTTTAAAGACCAAGACCTACGTGCAAGCTATGATTGCACAATGATCATTTCAACTGAAACAGGGCTTTGAATGGAACCACTGATGGAAATGATTACAATATCTAATTATTTAGAAGCATAGCAGTTATCGAAAATAACTAAATTATTACTCCCGTCTAGCCTGGTAAGAAGGTCACATTTGAACCACATAAGCTCTAAGCAGAGTCCTCAGTTACTATATAATGAGCGGGGATTTGGCTGTTAACGTTCCTTCTCCCTGCGAGATGTTTTCTTAGTCACCGTGTGAAGAACCCATAGGTACCGCAGAGGCCGTGGATGAGTGCCCAGCGCCCAGGGGAAAGGCGGCTGCACTGCCACTGATTCAGAGGGCAGAGTCCACTGCCGGAGCCTGGGCTGGCCCCCACGTTCCTGGCAAGGCAGTTTGCTGTGGAAGCCGCTGTGCTGTGGGAAAGAGAATTCACTGTGCAGAATGAGCAAGACAAGTGGGGGTCCACAGGGGTTCTGTGGGGGACGCCCGGTTCCCCTTCTGTGCCCCCGAGGGCTTCTTGTCCTTGGAGAGATGATTGCTTTCTTTGCTAATATTCACTTTTAGTCCTTTTTTGTCTCCAGTTCCCTTTAACAAAAATACTGGTTAGAACTCAAGGAATCTGTCTGACCTGGAGGTAAAGAGTGTTTCTCAGCTGGGGATAGTCAGCAGCTCAGACCTGGGAAGCCATGGTGCCTCCAGTTCACAGGGGCCCGAGGCAGCCTGGCCATCTGGGCTAGCGGCCACTTCCTGTGGCCCGGCAGCACCCCCAGCCAGGCCAGGCGGTCACCTTGACCAGGCTGCTGGGGCGTCTCACCCACTCTGGGCTCCCGCCCCCTCCGGCAGCCTTTCAGTTTCAACAGGGGGCTATCTTAACAACGAGACATCTTAGAAAGGTCATTATTGCTAGTCTAATTTCAAACAGGCACCACAATGAAGGGCTGTCTTTGTGTGGGATTAATTTTAAAACCTCAGGATTTGATGTCAGTGGGAAAGAACCAGCGTGGGACTCATACTGCTGCCTTCTCCTGCTTCTGGCCAGCTCCGGGGGCTCGTTTCTTAGGAGATGAAAACTCTGACAAGCCCTTCAGTCAAGCTGAAAGCAGGCAGCAGTCCAACAACACCCACAGGCCTCGAGGGCATCCTGTGACCCCTCCGAAAAGTCACATTCACTTTGCTCTTGAGAAAGGAAAAATAATGCCGGAGGCATTTTATTTTAAACCATGTGAAATAAGGAAATGTGAAGATGTGAAAATGAAGTGAAAAAAAGTTAGAATTCATTTCCGTCCTTTGCAGCGGCTTAGAAGCCAAACTGGTTCATTTTGAAAGAGTGTAAAAATCTGATCCATTCACCAATAGGCAGAGACTACAAAATGCTTAAGGTAAAATATGTAAATATGTAAAATTATCTGTTGAAAACCATCTCCTTTGTGCTTGAAAGAATTTTTTAAAGCGTCTTTATTTTTATCCTGCATTAATATACTGTCGAACAGAAAAGTTACTTTCTGGCAAAACAACAAAAACCAAGGTGCTGAAAATCGCAATTCTAAAATGAAGTCCACACATAAAGGGAGGGACAAAAAGGATTCTACCTTATTGTTCATGCATGAGGCATTTTTAGTAATCATTTAAAGAATATCATTAATATAAGAAATTACGGAATTCGTTTTTCAAAAACTTGAAACAAAACCCACTTGCCAGCCTCCATTACTGTTTCTTCTGGAAGTGGAGTCCTCCCCAGTTTCCTCCACCTCCCCTGGACCCAGCTCCACACTGTCCTTGATGATGAACTGGGCCCCTCAGCAGTGGTTAGACACACACCTCAAAGACTTGAGCACACACGGCTTACTTTATTTCTAAATGTTCTCAGATTAATTTTTAAAAAATATGTAGAAAAATGGCAGAATAAATGAATATAGTTGTATTATCATTATTTTAGCTTGATTTAAATATATTTTGTTGCAACAAAAATGGTTTTAGTCACATGACTTCCAACTCCCAGAAACAGTTTCTTCCCCACTAATCCCATTTCTTTTGGAAGGGTGTTCAACCAACTAATAGACTGTCTCACCAAACCAACATCTTCTAGTCATTTTCTTGTCTCTTTCCAGGTAGAAGTGTCCTCCCTGACTGGGTATCAAGCTCCATCAGCCACGAATGGAGAGGCTGAGATGGGTGTGTGCCTGAGACCGAATCAGCTGAGTTTTCAACCCAGATATAAGGAATATCAGATCCTAGAGGGGTGGACCTGATAAACACTTGAACTTGAATTTATGACAGCAGTATTTTGAGGGGGGAAGTAAAGGCACTTAAAACTGAAAAATCGTTCTTGGTTTGGCAAACCCTTGAGTATTTTCTGAAAGATCAGACAAGAGAAAGTGGAAGGCTTTCTAAAAAGTTTTCAAATCTTCTTTTTCTCATTTCCAATCCCTTATTTCCATGTTTTGTGTTGTTTAAGTTTCTCATTTTCTCAACAGGTCACCAAAAGAATTTTTTTTTTTTAATCATATACATATTCAAAAGGGAGTTGTCCAGAAAATTTTCCTAGCTCCTCCCCATGCCTATGGAAGGCTAGTCACAGAGGCCACTTCCCAGTTCCCTTTTCCTAGTCCTGGGCAGACATAGGCCTGCCCAACAGAGCCCAGGAAGGGGGATGTCAGAAGCCTGATTGCTGCTGTCCAGGTTAGTAAGTTGGATCTGGAAAGGAGGATATAAAGTATGATGTTTGGTTCATCATAGATCGTTTTGTATTAATTTTTTTTAAATATTGCATTAAAATATTATCCATCTTGATTGCTGTTTTTTGGTGCCACCTTAAATTTTGCCCCCAGGCAAGTGCCTCACTCTCCTCTTTAGGAAACAAAAAAGTTACTTTCCATTCTGTTCTTTGAGTGGGGAATGAATGCCCCACTAGTCAAGCGGGCTCCTGATTGGACCAGCCGACATGGCAGAGGGGTGACCACTTCTCCCAACGCCTCTTCCTTGGTGGGCTGGAAACAGTTTCTTTACTGGCCCTTCTCAATCCAGGCTCACTGGAATCTCTCTTCTTAAGCTTCATCCCTTCATAAAGATTTCTGAAACAATAAACCTCCAACTTTGAAAAACCTAAGATGGGAAAGAGTTAAAATACTGAATTAAAATAGACCTTTTCTTATACATCACATTAGAACAAATTATTCTAAGTACCATTAGAAATCATATTCATAGTATGTAAAGGTTAGCTCTTCTGTTAAAGGTCTTCAAAAGACAGGAGAAGATGTATGATGAGCATCGTTATCATCGACCGCCACCATCACTTGGTGGATGCCTTTCAAGGAGCTGAAGGCTCTGCACATTTTAGTTTGCTTAGTTCCCAGCAACCCTGATGACAAATCTGAGGTTGCACTGGCTGTGGACTGAGCTGGATTATGACGTCAGTTTGGGCTTCAAAGCCCACGTGTCATGGAGCTTGGAGGTGGGTGTGGTTTTACTTTTTCTTACGCATTTGACTGGCCTCGCTCTGTGCAGGGTTGTTGAGCCCGGGGTGAAGGTGGCAATCATGGCTCCACACGGCTGCAGTCGTGGATCCCCACCACTGCCATCAACACCCGCCCACAATGAGCCTGAGGACCTGCAGCTAGGGGCTCCTGATTGTGAGACAGGTTCCCCGTCCACATGGCCATGGCGAGGGGCAGGCCTCCCGCCCTGCTGGGCAGCTCTGGACACCAGGGTGTGCCCAGGACCGGAGTTTACTTTCTCTGGATGATGCCTTCAGAGGGGTTGGCAACAAGAGCGCTGATTTTTAATTCTGGGGCTTTATGCAAAAATAATCAAGACTTCCTGTCCAAACAGCGGGATAAACAGATCTCCCGCTTAAAAGGAGAAAAGAGTGGGTGTGGGGAAGAACCTTGGTTGTCACAGCTGGAAACCGGAGCATCAGGAAAAGCCGTCTCTGTGTTACATTCCCAGCCTGTCAAGAAGTCAGCCAGGCCAAGGACAAAGCAGTAACCAATGCCCGCTCTTCACTTTCCCTCCCTGGTGGTCCCTTCTGTGTCCCTCCCCTCCCTGTCTCTGTCACTCTCTTCCTCTCTTTTCTCCCCTTGGCAAGCCCCAGGGAGGGTTTGCTCATGGTGGACTCACCTCCTTTCTTTCCTAGCCATTGTCTCAGCTTTTCACTTTGTATTATGCCAAGAGCCCCAAGACGCACTGCCTGTTTCCCCAGCCAAACCTCTCTTAGAAATTAACTTCTATAATGGGGTACATTAATTCATTTGCTTCCCTAAAACCTTTACAATTATAGAGAAGTCTCAAGTCTCCCCAGACTCATAGAATTCACGGCTACTCCTCAACCTTCCAAAAGTAACCACTGAGTCTGTATATACTTTTTCTGATTTTTTTTTTCTATGCTTTTGCAACATACATGAGACTCCATTAAAACTATGTGGTATTGGTTGTTACTGATGAGTTCTGTTGACTATTTAAATATAAACTATATATCTGTATTGTTCTGTAGCTGGGGTTTTATTGTTGTTGTTGTTTGTTTGTTTTTCTTAGTGATATATCTTAAAGATCTATTTACATACCTATACGTCCAACTCGGTTTTTTAAAATTGCTGGATAAAACTCCATGCTGTGTGGATGCCTCAATCTATTAGGTTTCTGCTATTACAAAGTCTGCTGCAATGATTTGTTGTGCAGGTAGGTGTTTCTCAAGGGCAGGTAAGGCAGAAGGGAAATTGCCCACTTCCAGGGTAAGCACATTCCTAGTTCTGAAGGACACCGCCAGGCTCTCCAAAGCAGATGCACCAGTACACGGTCCAGCTGCATCTGAGACCAGTGTCCTGGTGGCTTCACTAATATCCACTACTATCCAACTTGTAAATTTTTGCCCATTTGATGGGTGACAAATGTTATCTCATTTAATTTGCACTTCTCTTAAATTTTGACAGGATTGAGCATCTTTTATTTTTTATGTATAATACATTTACAATCCATTTCCTTGCTTCTTTTGTGAATTACCTGTTTATACTCTTTGCCCGTTTAAAAAAAAAAAATGAGTAGCTTGTCTTTTCCCATGACCATTTGTTTCCCTGCTCGAGCACACAGCAGGAGCTCGGGATACACAGGAACTCAAGCCACACATTAACTTTGTAGGTAGACATGGCATCTTTGGGCTCTGACATATTCCTTTAAAAGGGATCATATATCACCTCTTCTCTGAAGTGAGTATCCCCATGGCCTGTAGGGATCGCTGATCCCAAAGCTAGCAGTGACGTGAGCTAGCATTGACCAAAAGCCCCTCGAAGTCAGGGTATGCTGGTACATCCTGCACCTCAGGCCCCACAGCCCTGCCCCCGGAGTTGTGCAGCGCTGGTAGGCTGGTCCCAGCCCTGGCCTCAACCCACGGTGCAGGGCTCTCTGAGGTCCACCTGCAGGAGTCTTCCCCACCTGAGTGTCTACCATGTACAAGTCCTAAGCAAAGTGGCCCACCCACATCTCACTTTTGTTTAACGCGCTACCTGACAGATGCCAACATCAGGTTCCATGACTTCCCCAAACCTCCTAGTAGGGCCCTAGGAAGACTGGGATTTGCCGCGGATCAGCCTGCTGCATCTATGCTTGGCTGACAGCCCTAGCTGCACTCCTGGGCTGGCTGCTCCTGGAGAGGGTGGCCAGTGCGGTCAGCCCAGCCACAGTATCCAGCACCCCCACCCAATACCTGTGCCCTCTCCATGGCGCGTGCACCCTTGGTCCATGGCCTGAGACACTGGAGGCAGACCCTGGGGTGCCCGATTTCTCCTTCACACAGCCCCAGCTCAGACAATGCTGAGGAACAACTGCACTTGGAAGGGCCGTCCTAAGCTGAGAAAGCCTCGGTGGGGGCTGGAGCCAGCCAGAGGCCTGCCCACCCCTGGTGCCCCTGTTCTGAGAGCCCATTGAGAGAGAAGGAGAAAGACAGGGTACCTGAAGGTCAATAGACCAAATTTTAGTTAAATTCCAATGAATTTTCCAGTTAATATTAATATTAACATTTAATACTGAAAAATCCTAATGGTGACCTGATTCCCTCTTTTGAATTCCAGCCCTCTCAGATAGCCTCTTTCTCGAGGTGACAAGCTGGTGGTACCTGAATTCATTACTGCCTGATTAATTATGCTGCTTTTGTACAAGGGAACCGGGGACTTCAATCAGCCCTGGCCACCATCCCCAGGCCTCTGCATCATCAGATCGGCTGCTGTCAGAGAGCCTGGCCCCACGTCTGATGCGTGGGCGGCTGGGAAGCTGGGAGTGGTAACTGGTTAGATGTGGCTGCCAGAAGTCAGAGGGCTTGAGATCTGTGGCCCTTTCTGCAAAAAGAAAGGGCATTTGGGTAGTCAAGGAAGGAAAAGGGTAGGTCAGATCCAGAGGCTGCAGAGTGGAGATTTCTGCCCGACCAGGAGGCCCTTTTCTAGATTCTCCCAAACTGGATGTCGTCCCTTCAGGATGGGACACTGGGTTTCAGAAGGTACTCTTTAGAGCAAATGTGTCCCTTGGAATACATGTCATTTTGGAGAGGTTAAGGTCTACTTACCAGATACTCCGTACCATGTGTGGCATCAATTCGGAGTCTGGACATCTGGGGTGGGGGTCGGGGCAGCTCCAGGCTTCCAGGCAGGATGAGAACCACCACTTCCCAATGGACTGGTTCTTTAACCTGCCAGGGCATTCCCCCTGTGGCCCTTTGTCCTGTGCTTTCTGCATTTGTCAAGGGCTACGAAGTTGTGAAACACAGGCGTACTTGAAGAGTTGCAGCGATTTATTTTTTCAAAGAAGAAAGGACTAGGTATCTTTGTCAGTTCCCCACCTCTATCCTGAGCCTACACAGTGCGGAGCAATAGGAGGGGCACAGGCTGGCCTGAGTGCCCTGTGGGCCTTGGCCCCAGCAGGTCAGGTTTTGAATCCTATCCTGTCAGAGGGTAGGGTTTTCAGAGACAGCACTCTGTACCCCCACAGGGTGGTTGTGAGAGTTAAATAAGAACACACATGAAGTCCTCATTTTTTTCCCAGAATACCTCCTGACCTGGGCCAGCTTGATCCAACTGTTTTGGTACCACTTTGTCAAAGCTGAGCAGTCAAAACCAGAAGTGCTGGTTTTCATTACTTAGCTATATGTGAATCCATCATCCCATCAGGGACTGGGAGAGCATGCATTACAGGGCAATTTTGTAAAACCTTGTTTCTGGGCCACAGCAGAGCATGCCACACCCCACCAGCTCTGCCTCACCCAGCTTGCCCTCCCTGGAGGCTTCCCTGGACTCTTCACAAGCCACCTGGCAGGTGTGGTCACAGGAGCACCCCCACAGGGCGAGGAGGGAGGATGCAGGTTTCAGGAAGACCCAAACAGTCGGTCCTGTCTTGGGGAGAGGGGTGTGTGTGCAGAGGTGTAACCTGGGAAGCCATGAAGAGTGGACAGTGGTTCAAGGCAACCTGGAAATGAGGATGGTGGCATTTCCGATTAGAAAGCCAGGACTGGAGTTAAGTCAAGGGAGAAGTCTAGGTCTGGGCTTGCCAGAAGCAGTCACAAGTCAAGCACTAGGAATCCCCAGCCTGTTAGAAGTGCTGGGCCTTGGACACCCTGACTCAGACCTGAGGTACAGACCCAGCACCTGAGGCAGGGCTGGGTTGGAGCATCTGAGCCTCTACTTGGAACTCTGTCTCTCTGCCAGAGCACACAGGATGAGGTCTTACTAGAGGCTGGGCGGCTGGGCTCCAGAAAGAAAGATCTAGTAGTTGAGGTCTCCTGAGGATAGGAGAGAGTGGGGTTAGAGCAGTGAGACTGAGCTAAGTCCATCTAAGGGAAAACGGAGCAACAACTTCAATAGCATCTCAGTTTTCAGCAGTGGAACCTATAAGATTCAAACTTTGGGGGTTTTAAAAGAAGCTAATTTAGAAAGATATAAAACATACAAATCCACTTAATCGATGACTTGACCTTCAAGCAGAAGCAGCAGTTGCCTTTCGGTTTCCAGATGCCTAGATTCATGCTTAGTATCACCTGGGGCTTCTAATACTCTCCCATCTAACTCACTTGGGGAAACAGCACGTTGTCTGCTTGGGACCATTTTTCTCAGTAGGGCATACTGGCCTCTCCTGATTCGTGGCTGTGAACCTGCCAAAAGGCCTCTGAAAAGGCAGAGGGAAAAGAACAGACAGCAGGACAGGGCTCTTACGTGCTACTTTTTTTGAATCACAATATGTCCTTTAACTAGTAAAAGATTAAGAGATTTGCCTGAAGGCCAAAAACTAACCACTGTGGACTGAATTGTGTCCCACCCACCCAAATTCATCTGTTGAAGCTGTACCCCGTAACGCGACGGTATTTGGAAATGAGGTCTTTGGGAGGTAATTAGGGTTAGATAAAGTCAGGAGGGTGGGGTTCTCATAATGCGATTAGTGCCCTTATTAGAAGAGACATCAGAGAGCTCTGCCATGTGTGAATACAGTGAGAAGGTGGCCATCTGCGAGCCAGGAAGAGAGTTCTCAGCAGAACCCAAACATGCTGGCATCCAGCCTCCAGAACTTTGAGAAAATAAATTTCTGTTGTGTAAGCTCCCCAACCTATGGTATTTTGTTGTGGTAGCATGAGCTGACCAAGACACCAACAAATGGGCTTCTGTTCTCTTTTTTCCTGTCTGGTTCTGAAGCCACACTGTTGGCCAAGGTGACTGTGAGTGTTGACTAGACGAGTACCTTGTACCAGAGCTGTCTCACAGACCCATTTAGTTTTTAATGAGTATGGAACCTTCTGGAAACTGTCAAGGAAATGTTAGGATTCTGAGACCAGAGGATCACTCACAAGGACCAAGGCCCTCACCCGCCTTCCCAGGTTCAATCTTGTCACCTACCAGTGCTGGTTCAAAGTCCCAAAGATAGGAAGGGCAAGGGGTAAGCAAAGTGTGGAGGAAGCACCAGCCTATAACCTTACCCGGGATATCTGGTCATTTCAATCCATCCATATAGCAGATGCGGAGTCTGAGAAGCGTTCCCCCAGATCCTCCTATGTTGCTTCACAAATGTCATCCCCAAGCCTAAGGGCTCCATGAGTATGGAAGGTCTCTAGGACACTTACTACTCAGCCACCTGGTATGTCGGGGAGAACACTGGATCATGAGTCAAAAAATATGGTGTCTATAAATCAGCTCCTCAATTTGTAAGCTGGGGCCTCAGGCCAAGTTACTTAACCTCTCTGTGCTTTAATTTGTAATCTTTAAAATGTATCAACACATCCCACGTTAGGTTATTGTGAGGGTCAATAAAACAAGTAAAAGTTATATCCTTTTCTTCTTTTCCTACCTTGGCCTCTG
>NW_011888977.1:711771-713805 GCF_000151845.1 Pteropus vampyrus | reverse complement strand
AGCCAGGAAGAGAGTTCTCAGCAGAACCCAAACATGCTGGCATCCAGCCTCCAGAACTTTGAGAAAATAAATTTCTGTTGTGTAAGCTCCCCAACCTATGGTATTTTGTTGTGGTAGCATGAGCTGACCAAGACACCAACAAATGGGCTTCTGTTCTCGTTTTTCCTGTCTGGTTCTGAAGCCACACTGTTGGCCAAGGTGACAGTGAGTGTTGACTAGATGAGTACCTTGTACCAGAGCTGTCTCACAGACCCATTTAGTTTTTAATGAGTATGGAACCTTCTGGAAACTGTCAAGGAAATGTTAGGATTCTGAGACCAGAGGATCACTCACAAGGACCAAGGCCCTCACCTGCCTTCCCAGGTTCAATCTTGTCACCTACCAGTGCTGGTTCAAAGTCCCAAAGATAGGAAGGGCAAGGGGTAAGCAAAGTGTGGAGGAAGCACCAGCCTATAACCTTACCTGGGATATCTGGTCATTTCAATCCATCCATATAGCAGATGCGGAGTCTGAGAAGCGTTCCCCCAGATCCTCCTATGTCGCTTCACAAATGTCATCCCCAAGCCTAAGGGCTCCATGAGTATGGAAGGTCTCTAGGACACTTACTACTCAGCCACCTGGTATGTCGGGGAGAACACTGGATCATGAGTCAAAAAATATGGTGTCTATAAATCAGCTCCTCAATTTGTAAGCTGGGGCCTCAGGCCAAGTTACTTAACCTCTCTGTGCTTTAATTTGTAATCTTTAAAATGTATCAACACATCCCACGTTAGGTTATTGTGAGGGTCAATAAAACAAGTAAAAGTTATATCCTTTTCTTCTTTTCCTACCTTGGCCTCTGTATCTGCCCATTTTCTCCTAATTTTATAGGTATTTCTCTAAGTTCACTGACTGGGGAGAAAAATCTTCCCCACTTTCTCTCTCTTTTAAGATGTCAAAGTATTTTGGAAAGAAAATTGGTTTTAGGTAAGAAAAAAATAAAAACAATGTTTACTAGCCTGGCACATAGCAGGTACTCAATAAGTATTTGAGTAAGGGAATAAGGAAAGAACAAAGAACTCTCCAGAAAGAGTGGGTGGCTCTTCTGTCAGGCTCCTGTGCGTTTGCTATAGTGCACACTCAGAGATTTGTGGTCCTCTCTGTGCATGTCTGTCTCTAGCTGGAGTTGTGAGCTCCGCTAGGACAGGAACTGCCCAGCAGTGAGCCTGACCTCCAGCAAAGCTCAGCAAACATGAGGTAAATGGAAAGAAAGCTTCTAGTGCCTAGACTTTCTTCCCTACATGCGAATCGCCTGACTCAATAGTCTGATTTTGCAGGCTGGAAGGAAGGTCTCTGCACAGAGCATGACCCCGCTTTAAGAAAATGATTGGCCTCAAAGGTGTGCGGAAACAGCCATTTTGATTCAGTAAAAGCCAGAAAAATATATTTTCTATTAACTGCTAATCGATAGTAGCAAATTTGTGTTATCACATTAGAAATATTCATCTTTCTGCTTCCCAATTGTCTCTCTAGTCTTTGTTTGCAAGTTATATCTTTTTCCATATTTTCACTTTCTACCTTTCTGATGTTTATGCCTAGGGTGTGCGTCAATATGTAGCTGGGTTTCAGTTATTTATATGGTCTGACAATTTTTGTAGTTTGATGACAATGCATAGTTCATTTATATTTAATTTAATTACTTATAATATTTGGGTTTAAATATAGAATATTTCTATTTCTTTTTCTGTTTACTTCACCCGTTTTTGCCTTCTTTCTGAATAATTATTTTCATATCATTTTCCTCTCCATTATTAGCTGGCTAGTTATATGTTTTTACCATTTCTTTAGTGTCTATATTCTAGAGATTATGTTATAGATTAAATCATGTCCCCTCACCAAATTCATATGTTGAAGCTTTAACCCCTCAGTGTAACTATATTTAGAGATAGAGTCTTTATACAAGTCATTAAAGTTAAATGAGGTCCTAATTGTAGAGCCTTGATCCAGTAGGATTAGTGTCCTTATAAGAAGAGACACCAGAGAGTCTCCCCTTCC
>NW_011888977.1:657902-710061 GCF_000151845.1 Pteropus vampyrus | reverse complement strand
ATTCTTTTTTTATACATTTCTATTGTTTAAATGTTCTATTTTGACTTTTATCTCCCCGAATGTATCAATCAGAGGTTATTCTGAAGTCTATACCTTATAACTCTAATGACTAATTACCTGTAGGTCAGTTTCTATTATCTATTTCTTTTCTTGGTTCTGGATCATTTGGTCTTTTCTCCTGGTATAGCTAGTAAATTTTGATTAAATGTTACATATTGTATATGAAAGATTGTAAAATGAATGTGATACTGTGGATGGTGTTATCTTTCTACGGAGATTGTCTGTTCGCTTTTGTAAAACAATTAGTAAACCGTCTTAATCTGGTTTGAGTCTTTTTAAATATTATGACAGTTGACCTGTATTTAAATTTGCCCTTACTACTAGTATGACCTTTCAGAGGTCCTAACCAAAAATTTATGATATTACCAGGTCCTCTTTGAGTTTTATTCAGCTTCTTAGACTTTAAGTCACTGCTCTTAGAAGTAAATGCCTCAAGGGAAATAATAATACTGTTATGGATGAAATGTTTATGTCCCCTCCAAATTCATATGTTGAAGCCCTAATCCCCAATGTAAAGGTATAAGGAAGTAAAGCCTTTGGGAAGTAATTCGGTTTAGAAGGGATCATGAAGGTGGAGCCTCTATGATGGGATTGGTGCTCTTATAAGAAGAGGAAGAGATACCAGAGGTTCCTCTATCTGTTTTGTGAGAACACAGTAAGAACGCAGCCATCTGCCAGCCAGGAAGAAGGCCCTCACCAAGAACCAACTCTGATGACACCTTGATCTTGGACTTTCATATTAATACCTTGATTTACAACTTCCAGCCTCCATAACTGTGAGGAATTAATGTCTGTTGTTTAATGTCTGGGTGGCTTAAAAAAACAGACATTCATTTTTTGTTATAGCAGCCCAAACTGACTAAGACAAGTGTCGAATGTTAGGCTCACCTTTCTATGCTTCCCTTCTCTCTAGGATCTTGTCCTCTCAAGTTCTCAGTGCCTGGGTAGATCTCTGACATCTTAAGATAGATATTTTTAATTGTCCATTTGTTCTAGTTGTTTGAGATGGGAGGTTTGGTTTGATCCAGGCTGGTGTTTCAAAGCCAGAAGCACAAGTTTCAACTATTCCTTTGGCATATTTCCTCAGCTATGATGATGGTTAGCACAAAAATGAAAGTTTAGGGTATTGGCTTTGGAGTAATGAATTCTATTTGGGTGAGTAAAAGCAAAGTACAAATTGGTTCAACTAGTTGTAAAAATAGAAAATTATAGTTTTCTATTAAGGTAAATTATTCTAATTAGTTTAAGAAGCTTTTCAGTAATCACTGGTAACATATAAAATATCATAGTTAATTTCCCAATATTTTCCCACATTGAAGTGTACCTTTGGTTTACAGAAGCAAGAATTTAGGATAGCTCCTAGAATTCCCAACCCTCTGTCAGACTCTGGATCACACTGCAAGATGCTTTCCAGGTCCTTAAGAGGACAATGTACTTGACTCTGCATCATAGCCCAGGCAAACTCACTCAGCAAACATATGGCAACCAAGTTTAAAGATTCTTACCTTATTTCACCAAAAGTTTCTGAATTTGTTAAAGTGCAAACATCCATAAAAATTGAGATGAAAGAACAAACAGAAAAAACAATTTTCCATTACAGAGTAGAGACAGGATACAGCCAACTACTTTTCACATGACCACTCCTGTTTCAAGCTTTGCTCTAACAGATGGTTCTTGTCACATGGGTCAAAGGGCATCATAGCACAAATTTCAAACTGTTATGGTAGAGTAGCAGGATCAGCTAATTAACCTGAAGACCAGGCTGCATGCTGTATCTTAAACTGCCTATCCTATAGGAAGAGAGGGAAGACAAAGCAGTTAGGAAGGCTGGGGGTATCGACTGCAGGCACTCACATTTTGATGAGCAAATGGGCTTTATTACCAAGGCTGGATATAACTACTAGCAAATGTATAGCTAAGGTTACTAAGTGAAATACCTTGGAAACTAGTTGAACGGAAATAAATCTGTGATCCCATGAGACCATTCTCTAAGAAGTTTATAGACTGGCTTATGTGATCATACATTGGCCTCCAAACACAATTGAGAGATTCCAATTGGAAATTCAAATTGGATTACTTCAGCTAACATAATAAGAGATGATGACGAGAAGTCCATGGGGGTCTCTCAACACAGAAGAAAAAAATGGTTATAATCACAGAATCTATTAGGAGTAAATGGGTTCTCCTTGTAGATCTAGTCTAACCATCTAACCATTTTATCTAATAGAAGATGAACTGACACCACCCGGGGGAACTCCTTTTCATCTGTCAGGACTCATATCAAACATCAATTCTTTTGCAAAGCCTTCCATCTTTACATTTGGTGGCTTTCTTCTTTGCCACTTTTGAATCTAGAGTGTGAGGTCCATAATTTCAGAAGCTCAAGCAGATAGAAGATCCTCAATAATGTTTCTTGAATGGATAAGTGAGAATTGATATTCACAGAACAAGACGTGGGCCAGTTGTCCTGAACTCCAGCCCAGGCTTCATTCAGGCTCTAAGTTTGAGAAAGTCCTACAAAAAGTAAAGGATGAAAAATTAAAACATAATTAAAAATAGAAAAAATAATATAATGAACCACCACATACCCACCACTAATGCCTAATCATATTTCTATCTGTAACTTCATTTACTTTCCTTACTGCTACATAAAACTATTTAGAAATAAATTTCAGATATCTTATCTTTCATCTGTAACTATTTTAGCATATATCTCAAAATACTTAAAATATATTAAAATACTTGAAAAATATTTCAAAATATATGACTATATTTTAATCCTAAATAATCTAATACTTTTTAAATATCAAATATCCCATCAGTGTTCATATATACAAGTGTCTTATGAATGTTACTTTTTTCTTTTTACCATTTGTTTAATTTAGGATCTAAATGTGATTGTATTCCTTGCAATTAATTATTAAAGAACAGGGCTCTTTGTCCTAGTTTCACAAGATCTGAATAGTTTTGATTATGTCCCCACAATGTTATTTAACACGTTCTCCTGCATTTTGTATTTCCTGAAAGGTGGTGATTGTTCTAGATGATGCTCGACCATATTCAGTTTGGATTTGGGGAGGGGGGGGAGGGGCACGAGGAGTGTCAAGACTACTTCATAATCGGTGCTGAGTTTTTCCATTAGAAAGCACTGCACTCAGGTCAGGTTCTCTTTTCATGGTGTTAGTAGCCGTTGCTGATCATGTCTGTATCCACTGATTCATTAGTGGTGCAAAATGATGATGTTCTATCTGTCACTCTTCATTTATTAGCTGGAAATACTTTTATAAATAGAAAATTTCCCTCATCTACCATTTAAAACCATTTAACAAAGACCATGCTTTCTCTCAAGTAAGACTCTTCTACAGGAGGATGAACAATTCTAAGCAAATCTTCATTTATTTTTTATTTCCTAGCCAAGAATTAACCGGAAGATGGCGGGCCTAAAGGCTGCAGAGAAAATGATCTCGCGTGTTTCTTCCCCCCACTAGTCCACCGAGGACCTGCCTGCCCTGAGATTTCCTTAAGAACCATTCATTGTTCCAGGGCTTTGCTCTAAAGGTCTACCCTTTCTCTTTGAAAACGTTTTCTCTCGTAATTAAGATAGATTCTAATTTGGGGAACAGATAAAAATGCATCAAAACTATATTTTTAAAAAGTCATAATCCTGAAACTGCAAAGATCTGGCTCCGGGGAAATCCGGAATTGAGGAAGGATGCTAATCAGGACAGAATTTAAGACAATAGTTTATAATCTTCCCTTCCCAGCACCGAAAATATCCCAAGGAAATGCCAAGTAAAAAAGTAAAATCAGTGATGGATTTTGCATTTTGAGAAACTGACCAAGTTTTTTAATCAAATGCTGATTGCAAGTCTGACTCTAGGTTGAGCACATAAAAGAATCGTCCCAGCAACCCCTTCTTTTGGGTCTTAACATGCAGAGATTTTGAAAAACCAGATCCTGGCAATTAGAGATCTCTCTTGTTCCACGACTGAGGCTTCGCCCTCAATTCCTGTCCCTTGTTAACATGTCTTTGAGTGCACGCAGGTGCCAGGCTGGGAGATTGGTCCCCGTCTTGTCTGCAGGGGTTAAACTACTCGATTGAGGGAAGTAAGGCATCTCCCTCATTAATTTATTGAGGCCGGGACCACTGAAGCAATGAAGCTCGGTCCACCCCATAGAGTTGTCCAGGCAGAGGGTACACAGGCCTTCCTGAATTCCAGACCTCTCTAGTCTACCCCAGACCCCCAGGACTCAGGCCCTGGGAATATCCTGGCCTCTGTTGGGCCATTCCTCGTAGTCTGTCACTAGGCTTCCTTGTGGTTTGTTAACTCATGGTGTGGCCTTGGGACAGTCTGTTTGTGCCTCAGTTTCCCTATGCAAAGTAATAAAGTTGGACTGGAGCCTGGATTCGCAGAATCATCCAGGAAGCTTTTCCAAAATGCCCTGGGGACCCACAGGATAGGAATGAGGGATTGGGTGTGAAAAAGCCCGGGAGATTCGCAGCCCCAGCTAGAACCCAGGACCGGCGCCCTACCGCCTCTCCAGCAGCTCCGCCCTTGGGCCTGGTCTCCAGTTCGCCTGAGGCCTGGGTGGGGCGGTGCACTTCTCCAGGCCGGTTCCGGGAGACGGGGCAGGGCGGACCCGCTAAGCAGCCCCACTGGAAAGACTCGTTTCAGCTGGAGCAGGCGGAGGGAGGGCGGAAACCGGCTTGTCACCTCTCTTGGAGCCTTCCAGGGGCCCCAGTCCCCTCAACCCCCACTCCTGGCTCAGCTACGCGGGTCACTCCTCCCTCGTCAGCCCCGCCGACGACGGGTCGCGCCCCGAGGCCACACCTGGGCTCCGCCTCCGGTTCTCCAGCTCTGACACCGCGGAGCCTCACTGGGGGAGGGGAGAGAAAGCGACTACAAGGGGGACTACAAGGGGAGGAAGGAGGACCCGAGCCCAGCACAGCATCCGATGCCAAAGACCCAGCCTCGGGCATGGACGGTCAGCAGCAGCTGTCTCCTTCCCCTCTCCCCACACCGTCCAGAAAAGCCTGGAGCCGCAGTGCTCAGACGGTCTCAGGCAGAGACAAGAACCTGGGATGGCGGTTCTGTTGGTGAAAGCCAGAGGACAAGCCAGCCAGCTACCCCCAGCTCCGCCCGCCCCGCATGGGCCTGGAGCGCCGCGCCTCTGGACCCCAGTATGGGATTCGGTCCCGGCCCTGCCACCGCCAGCTGGCCTCCACCCAGTCACTCCATCGCTGTGGGCAGCAGCCTCCAAATTGGGTACTTATGCTGAGCTGTGGGACCCAGGCCTGGCCCGAAGCCTATGAGGAGGGTGGAGCCGGCCAACTCAGACCCGGGCTGCGTAAGTACGGGTCTGGGGGCCACAAGAGCCCGCCTACGTCTCTGGGGGTTTTGGCTCAGGCTGTCTAGTCAGCGGGCTCGTGCAGGGTCTCCAGCCCTGCCACGGTGGGTGTCAGAGCACGACTGAGGCCGTCCCCTGCCCTGCTGACTTTCGGCCAAGGCACTGCCTCCTCTCTGGGTCTCCTCTCTGCAGAATATAGGCCCTTTCCTGCTGGGCAAGATGGGCACCCCCAGGTCTCTGCCCACAGCCTCCCTAAGGTCCACAATGAAGCATAGGATGGGACATGGAGGCGTCTTACAGGCTCTCTGTGGAAACGGAGACCTGGATGAAAACAGCCCTTTTTGCGAAGAAGAGCAGATGGCCAAGAGCGCACGTCCACCACTGGCTCAAATCTCTGCTCAACCGCTAAAATGCTCTAAGGGATTGTGCCGGGCGAGGAATGCTGATCAAGAGCTACTACTGTCTGGAGAGCACCCACAGAAACTGCGGGCATCCGAGAGCAAGTGCAACTTAAATGCCAAGCCCGGTTAAATGGAAACCAGTCTGGAGACCAGATAAGACGCTAGGCATTGGTGGGAAGGAGATGATCCCATCCCTGAAGGAAGAGAACTTAAATAAGAACTTCATTTTTCCTTCTATAAAAACACAATCCAATACCGGAGAAGTGTAAAAATTAAAGGAGTCGTTAGAGGCCATTCGTTGGGTTTTAACTTTCTCTTTCTACCAAAGAAATGGAATGGATGAGAGTGGACAGGAATTCTGGGTGCTCTAGACCTCAGGGAGTTAGGAGCATCGATTATGGAATTGCATATACCTGGAATCCTGCCTCCACATTTACAAGCATTGTTACCTTAGATAAGTGATTTAACCTCCGAGAGCCTCGGTTTTCTCATCTGTAAAATGGAGAAAATAATAGCACCAACTGAGGCTGCTGAGAAGATTAAATGAGATAATGAATATAAATAGTAATACAGGATAAATACTAGTTAACGCTTTTCTATTATTCATGGTGGTTCCTATTCTTTCCTCCCTTACTAACATTCTATTATAAAAATTTTCAAATATACAATAAAATGGAAAGAACTGTACAGTGAACACCCATGCATGTTCCACCTAGATTCTACAACTAACATTCTACTATGCTTGCTTCATCACAAATCTATTCATGTATCCATCTAGCAACCCATCTGTTCTAGTTACAATTGTGTAACAAACTCCCCAAAACTTTGTGACTTAAAACAATAGCCATTTTGTTATGCTCATGGATTCTGTGAGTTAGAAATTCAGACAGGGCGCCATGAGATTGGCTTGTCATTGCTCTATGATGTGTAAGGCCTCAGCTGGGAAGACATGAGGACTGGGACTGGAATCACCTGGAAACACCTTCACTCACATGTCTGGGGGTTCACAACAAAGAGCCTGAGGTGTGGTCTTAATGTAGGAAGAGGCGAGAGAACTAAAATGTTAAATTAAGCTACATTCAAAGACTGTAATATGCTGATCAGCTATGCAGCCAGGCCAGGAGGACACCTTCAGGACAAAGGAAGATTTCTACTGGAATTATAAGAATCCATTTCTCCACACCAGTGGAAGGGGAAACAGGAATAACAGAGTCTTTAAGTGGCACCCTACACAAATAAAATCATTCATTCCCTATGCCTAAAACCATGAGGAACCTATGGATTAAAGGCTGGGAACTGCCAGTAGGCCTTTCAAGCTACATACTCTTCCTCTTCCCCTTCCTCACTGTATGCCCATATCAAAGGAAATGGGAACTAAAGAATGGTGTGTAAACTGAATTCCCTGAACATTCAGGATCCCTCTCATTCTCTGAGAGGAGACCACACTCTGTCTGTGGTGTTACCCCTTCTCTAATAAACTTTCCTTTTGACCCTAACTTTGGTGTGTGTGTGGAATTCTTTCTACATTCTCTGCCAAAGGACCCTCTCCTTCTCTCAGTGCAGGGCTTGGTCTCACTCCACTTGGGGAAATTTGCCGTGTCTTGGGGAAATTTGCCGTGTCTTGCATCAGTCTCTCCATGTATCTCGGACTTCCTCCCAGGATGGTAGACTCAAGGTAGTCAAACTTCTTAACATGGCAGCTCAGGGCTCTAAGTGTGAGTTCTGGGAAACAAGGCAGAAGTCGCATTGCTTCTATAACCTAGCTTTGGAAGTTACATAGCAACATTTCTTATTGGTGGAAGCAGTCATAGATTCAAATAGAGAAGAATTAGACTCCACCTCTTGATGGTAAAGTGGCAAGATCACTTTGTAGAAGATTCCATGGGATGGGAGCTCTTGTTGCAAACATCTTTAGAGATGCCATATTTGCCTCTTTGGTCATAACAAATTCTTTTTTAAATTGAATTTATTGAAGTGACACTGGTTAATAAAATTATAAGTTTTAAGTATACAATTCTTGTGTAAAATGCCTACCCTAAGATCTCCCTAGTCTCTTTGCATTAAAGCATCAGGCTCAGGCTCAAAGTCAAAGATTTCTTCATATGAATCAGGCCCAGGTGTGAATAAAGTCCCTCAGTTCCTTGGGTATTCTATTTGAAAACCTGTGAACTAAATGGACACATTATCTGTTCTTCTCTCTCACCTTCTTACATAGGAGAACGGGACAGGAATAACATAATCGCAACTGATACTCTTATTCAAAAAGGGAGAAAATGAGAGGCACAAGAAGACGTTAGACCACAACAATTCTGAAATCTAGCTGGGTACAAGTTGCCAATTCTTTGGGAGGTCCGCCCCCACCCCCCCATGGCCCTGAGCCCTGCCTCTGAGTCACCCTTCCTTTTCCATAAGAAATGGCCTGCATTTGCAATTATTTGCCTTTTAGACCTGTTTCCTGCCCATATGAGTATGAGAATTCAAAATTCTCTTTGAATTTTGAATGGTCTCTTTCCCTTCCAACCTAATTTAACTCCTTGAAAACCTTTGTAGATTTCTTTTGTATCACGTTGTAATCCACTCCATTAAACAAAAGCCACACTTACAAATACCTTGGAAATAAACCCTCCTCTACTTTGGGTTCTCCCAGAGGTTACTGTGGGGTAATGCCCTTGAGATTGTTAGAAATTCTGTTGTTTAACACAGAGGGTCTGCAAGGGATGCTGCCAGTATTCTTAAAAGGACTTCAGTCTGGTTAAAGGGTCTACAATGCACCACCTAAAAGTTTCCTGGTGTCTTAATAAAGAGTTTTGAGGTTGGGCACTTGCCTTCACCTTTACCCTGAGAGTTTTCCTGGCAGTGCCTTGGATTTGATCTTTGCCCCGAAGCTCTTTCTAACTTGAAGGATCTTCTACTGTGAGAAACTTGGAATGAGAAATTGTTTTTGAATCCAGCTACTCCGGACTTCTAAAGTCTTCTAAATTAAATTCTTGAAACTGATTATTTCCTTCTCTAGTTCATCTTTCTCTATCGTACCTTATGATACACAGTTCAAAGAAACCAGGTGATACTTTCAGTGTTCTGGTTGGGAATCTCCTTAGGCTGGGGGTGACTTGATGGCTTAGAGCTGGAAATGGCTGGAGGCTCTTTCACTGAAATGCCTGGCACCTGAGCTAGGAAGACTTAAAGATTGAGACAGCCAAATGGAATGTCTTCATGTGGCCTCTCAGTTGAGTTGGCTTCATTACAGCCTGGTGGCCGCAGGAGCCTCGAACTTCTTACTGATGGCTCAGGGCTCCAAGTACAAGTGTTCCTGTGAACAAAGTGTCAGTGTCACGAACTTTTCTATCCCAGCCTTGTAACTCGTACAGTATCATTTCCACTGAACTCTGTTGGGGGGTATGCAGTCACCAGCTCACCAGACCGACGGAGAGAGGAATTAGACTCCATGTCTAGAAAGTAGGGTGAGTGGCACAGTTGCTCTCGGTTGCCATGGTTGTACGGGAGCCAGTGGGAAAAGAGATGTTGCAGTGGTCGCTTTTGGAAGATACAATCTTCCTCGTTGTCCATATTTTGATGCATTTCAATGTAAGTTACAGACATCGTTATACTCCTCCACCAAAAATGTGCGGGATTGCCTCACATCCTCGCCCACATTTGGTATTGTCCATATTTTACATTTTAATCATTCAGGTTGGTGAGTAGTGGTACATTGTTGTGGTGTCACTTCCATTTCTGACAAATGACGTTGACCACTTTTTCATGTGCTTATTGGCCATGTTTTTCTTTGTGAAGTGTTTTTTCAAATCCTTTGCCCATTTGGGGGACTTTTTATGATCGAGTTTGTTGTTTTATGAATGTTTTCTCCCAGTCTTTAGCATATCTTTTTATTTTTTGATGGCATCTCTTAATGAGAAGAGAATTTTAATTTTAATGAAGTCTACCTTATTGATTGTTTTCCCTCATGGTTGGTTATTGCTTCCTGCGTCATGTATTAGATATCTGCTTATTCATAGTTGTGAAGATATTCTCCTGTGTTTTCTTTTAGCAGCTTTATAGTTTTCGCATTTACATTTAGGTGCATGAGCCAGGTTTAATTCATTTCTTAGTGTGGTGCGAGGTAAGGTCGAGGAGGTTTTTTCCTGTGTCAGTGTAACTAAGCTGGAACTACATTCCCCTTCTCTGTATGGTTCTAGGTTAGGGATGAGCACAGGGGAAATTTCCGCCATACTTAGAAAGTGGAAATGAAGGAAGCACCATCTTTAAGCTCCAATGATCCATACAGTGCCAGACACATTGTCACTTAGCTGCTGGATCACCTAGTTGATGCTGGGCAGCAGCCAGGCACACAGCTCTTCCAGCTCTGCCAGATCGCCTACTTGCACTTCTCTGAGTCCTGGTCTAGGGAGTGTCACTCCATGGTGAAGGGCACGAGCTTATTCTGTAGGGCACCCATGTCATTGAGGTTGTTGGTGGTGAGAGACTGAAGCAGGTTTTAGTTTGTCCTTGCTGTCCCTTTCCTCATTTCCATCTTTCCTTCTGTCTACCAGCCCTGCTGATTTCAGGCTTAACATCTAAGCAAAAGCGACAGCTGACATAGATTGTTTAACCAGATTTCACAATTGGCAAGGTCTAATTGCTATGATAAGACACTTATTCACTCACAGTGGCTCTGCTTCTCTGATCAAATCCTGACTGCTAAAGAAGTTGGGTATTTTTCCCCCCTATATGGATACCCAGTTGTCACAGCACCATTTGTTAAAGACTTTCCTTTCCCCATTGGATTGCTTTAGCATCTTTGTCAAAAATCAAATGATTGTATTCATAAGTATCTGCTTCCCAGTCATCTGTTTTCTTCATTGATCTATTTTTTCGATCCTTTTGCTAGTCCCACACTATCTTGATTACTATAATTTTACAGTAAATTTTAAAACAACCATTCCTTTCTGAGTAAGAAGATCCCTTCTTAATACACAAAATATTGCCGACCTCCAATATAGCTGTTGTATTTCTAGGGTGCGTTGATTTAGCAAATACAAAATAGTGAAAGAATTTGTGAACACCTTAAAATTATCTTGGATCTTACTAATCAGAATGACAGCTATAGACGTCTGAGAGTCCGTCACCAATGCATGGGTGAAGACATCACACGAAGACTCTAGGGCACAGTGATGGTCATGCGGCAGCCAAGTATCCCTCAGCAGAAGGAAGCTGCTTCTGGGATTACTTGCAGCCATGATTTCAGGTGAAAATTCCAAAGGAATGGATTCCTTTTACCAGAAATGTAATCAGTTTGCATCTTCTGATTTGTCCGGAATGAGATTTCCACCAGAACTGAGCAAGGTACACAGGCATAGGAAAGGTACTATCTGGAACTTAGTCTTTCCTGAGACACTGGTTTGGATATCCTAAGAAGAATGTTATGGGTTGAATTATGCTCCCCGCCCCGCCCCCCACACGCACACACAAAAAATTCATGTTTTATTTCTAACCCCCAGAATGTGACCTACTGAACTAGTGTGAACTAATCTAATGACCATATATCTTATAAAAGCGGGAAATGGGGCCCCAGAGTCCGACATGCACAGAGGGGAGATGATATGAAGACAAAGGGAGAACACCATCTACAGTCCTCTGGCTACAAGAAGGCAGTGGAGAGGCCTGGAACACATTCTGCCCTCATAGCTCTTGGAAAGAACCAACTCTGCTGACATCTTGATCTCAGTCTTCTAGCCTCTAAGAACCGTGACACAATGCATTCTATTGTTTAAGGCACTCAGTTTGTGCTACTTTCTTATGAGAGCCCTATAAAACTTACACAAAGACCAAAACCTTTAACTCTCAGCTGCTGTGGCCTGTCTTTCGTTGGGCAACAGGCCCCACTTTTTCTTTGGGGACCTGCCCTTTTCCTATTTCAGGTGGCTCTGGTGGGAAGTCAATTCCAGTACCCACTCCCTGGCCCAGGGTTCGGCCTGACACATACCCCCTGCCAGACAACTGAGTTTTGAGTAGAGGCACCCAGGGAGGAACATGGTTTGTGCTGAGCCATTCTGTTGGCAGTACCCCCAATCCTTCCTACACTCCCCAACAAAGCCTCAGATCATCTTGGTCCCAACCTACCCGTGGCTGACTGTCTAGCTTTTGTTTGATTCTTTGGAGATGTTTGATGTCCTTTCAATTTTGATAATTATTATTATTTTTGCTTATCTTAACCAGTTAGTTTCTGCAACATGAAACAAAGAGCCCCTGTTGATCCATCTGTGACCTTGGCCTGGACTCTGGGGCGACCCAAAGCCCACTGGGAATCAGTTCTTCTTTCTATCCATTTGAAAGCCACTAGATGGGGCTGAGCAAAATAGGCATCAGCTGTAGGGTGGGAGTGAGCAGTGCAGGCAGCCTGGCATGGAGCACCGGAGCTGGGTGGGGCGAACGGGCATTCCTGAAGCCTAGTATGGGGTATTGGAGTGCCAGTGATATGAGGAGGATGCACTAGGGGTGAGAGGTGGGGATGGAGGAGGGAAGCTGGAACAAAAGCAGGAAAAGGAGGGTGCCCAGAAAAAAGGGAGTCTTAGTGGAATGAGGCAGATGATTGCATGGAGTTGGGGTGGGGGTGGCACAGTGTGAGCTGTTTGACCCCAAAGGGGATAAGGAAGACATTTGTGTGAGGCAGAGACAGCAGCAGTAGGAGGTTGGTACACACACCAATCTAATTTGTAAATATATGGATATAATGGGAGCCAGGTCCTCACTGTTAGAAAAAAAAAAGTTTTAATTATGGGAAGGAGGAAAAAAAAATATAATGAACTTGTCATGGGCTGAATTGTGTCCCCGCCCCCCAACCACCACCACCAAACTCCTATGTTGTAGCCCTAACCCCGAGTACCTCAGAATGTGGCTGGATTTGGAGAAAGGGCCTTTAAACACGTGATTAAATTAAAATAAGGCTATTAGAATGGACCCTCATCCAATCTGACACATGTCTTTATAAGAAGAGGCAATTGGGACACACAGAGAGACATCAGGGCCACATGTGCACAGAAGGATGTGAAGAGGCAGCAAGAGATGGGCAATCTACAAGCCAAGGAGAAAAGCCTTGGAGGAAACCAATCCTGTTGGCACCTTGATCTTGGACTTCCAGCATTCAGAACTGTGAGGAATTAAATTTCTATTGTTTAAGCCCCCCAGTCTGTGGTATTTTGTTATGGCAGCCCTAGCAAACTAATTTAGAAAACTTTACAATTAGACAAAAATGAGAGTTGTCAGTGCAAATTCATGGTTTTCTATATACATAAAGATAAATATAAAAATAAATGTAAAGGTAAATGTGTGTGTGTGTGTGTGTGTGTGTGTGTGTGTGTGTGTGTGTGTGTGTCTTTGCCTGTATGTACATGCATTCTCTGTTTACTGAGAATCCCTGGGAGCAGTGACACCCCAAAAGCCATGAGCTCCCCTACTGTCCAGATCTGGCCCTCTAAATATCATTCTCCACAAAAAGGCTGGGCAAAGAAAGTACAAGATGAGTCTGAAATATCTTGTTGTACCAGAAAATAAAGAAGTGCTCAAAGAATGATGAAGACATATTCAAAGTACACAGAAGGAGCTCCTACTGCCCAAATCTGGGGCAATTATAATGCACTGAATAAGATATAAGTCTGTGAGTCTACCCTGATATAAATAAATACATGGAGAGAAGAGTAGAAGTTTTCCCTGTAGCAGAATGCCAAATATACAAGGGATTAGAGTGAGAACATCATCATCTCACAAACACAACAGCAATTCATCCAAGAATCATCAACAAATGCCAGAACTAGTGGGTGGAGATTTGATGAGGAACAAGATTTTTACTTAGTTTCAATGTACCTCCCCACAAAATGTTTATTAATTATGAAGGTAAGAGGAGTAATTTTGTAGTAAAGAAGCTTGGCAGATACACCTTAATCAAATTAACATCATCAATAACGTGACAAATTGAAATCAGGTACCGTCTAATTAAATGCAACTAAAAAACACAACATCGCCTCTACTACATTTCTGCCAAAAATGCAAAACCTGAATCTCAACATGAGGATTTATCAATCAAACCAAACCGAGGGACAGTCTACAAATGGCTGGCCTGTAACCTTCAAAAGTATCAAGATTAAGAAAGTCAAAGGAAGACTGAGGAAAAGCTCTAGATTGAAGGAGACTAAGGAGACGTGACGATTAAATGCATCACGCGATTCTGGAGGCAATCCTGCTGTAGAGAACGTTATTGAAGCAATTGGTGGAACTTAAACGAGGTCTAAGAATAGATGTTAGTGATGTATCAATGTAAATTTCTCAATTTTAATTTTGTATTGTGGCTATTTAGGAGAATGTCCTTGTTTGTAAGAAATACAGATTCAATTTTAGGGAGTGATGGGATACCAAGCCAACAAATTATTCTCATATTGTTCAAGAATAATGAAGTTCTTCGTACTGTACTTGCCAACTTTCTGTAGGTTCAACATTATTTAAAAATAAAAATTATCTTTAGAAGATACAGAGATGGCAAATAAGCAAATGAAAAAGATGTTGAACATCATTTGTCATTAGGGAAATGCAAATTCAAATAATAATGCAACACCGGCACACACATATTAGAATGGCTAAAATCCAAAAACCTCACAATACCAATTGCTGGTGAGAAGATGTGGAGAGACTGGAACTCATATTGCTGGCAGGGATGCCAAATGGTGCAGCCACTCTGGGAGACAGTTCGACAGTTTCCTACAAAGCTAAACAACGTCTTACCTACACCCCCATGATCACACTCCTAGGTGATTGGAGCACTTATATCCACACAAAAGTCTGTGCATGAATATTTATAGTAAATTTATTCATAATCACCCCAAACTGGAACCAACCAAGATATTCTTCAGTGAGTGAAAGGATGAACAATGATAGATCCATTCAATGCAATACTATTTAGTGATTAAAAAAGGAATTAGCCATGCAAAAACATGAATGAATGCTAAATGCATATTGCTAAGTGAAAGATACCACTCCGAAAAGTCTACATACTATATGATTCCATTTATATGATGTTTCGGAAAAGGCAAAAGTATAAAGATGGTAAACAGATCAGTGTTTGCCAGGGGTTTGGGGAGGGAGGAGACTTAAATAGGCAAAACACAGGTGACTTTTTTTTAGGGCGGTGAAGCTGCTCTGTGTGGTGATGTAATGGTGGGTGTATGACACGACGCATCTAGCAAACCCGTAGAATTTTATGGCACAAAGAATAAACCTTAATTTGTTTAAATTTAAAAAATCATTTTAGAGGTTGGAGAATCCCAGGATGGTATGCAGATGGTGACAAAAGAAGTTAACAGTATTGCAAATGTATTAAATAACCTCACTGAAGGAGTGGAGGGCAAAGGTGCTGACCTAAGGAACTTTGGAAATGAGTTCGAGACTTAAGACTAAAGGCAAAAGGAATTGTACGAAAGTACTGAACTCTAGTCGACAAGGTATTCCTCACAGGGGTAAGGGTTAACGGTTGTAAAACCATAAGAGAGAGAGAGAGAGAGAGAGAGAGAGAGAGAGAGAGAGAGAGAGATTGATTAAGTAAGTGGAGCCAGGTTTCTCACTATTGGAGTGGTAGTTTACAAATAAGCAAGAGGAGGAAACTAGAACAATCCATGTGGCAACGGATTAGAATCAGAAACATCAGTACGAACTCATGTTTAGTTTAATATAGATAAATCTGGCTACATGTAGAAATATTTATAGATCTGTGTATATATACCTAAATTAGTATGCACACATACATTTTCTTGCTCTGCCATTCGAGAGAGCCTAGAAGCAATAAGACCCCAGTAGCAATGAATGCACTTATTGCCCAGATCTTGGTGTCTAATATCATTCTCTAATAAAAAGGAACTAGGGCTGCTTGGAGAAATGGCTGATTCTAGGACGGGGATATACCAGATGAGCCTGGAGTGTCTGATGGCACTAGAAAGTAAGCAAGTGTTCTATAAAGGCACAATTATGGAGGTATGTCAAAGAGACAGTAGCAAAGTTGGAACAATTTGTTCAACAAAATAAATAACATATCGGATTATATATCAAAGTATAATATAAATATCCACGAGTTCACACTACTATAAATAATTGATTAAATCACTGAATGGGGTAGAAGAGGCAAATCTTCCATGCAGAGTTCTAAATAATTTATATATATACTTTGCCCTAATGAGGTGGGGCACAGCCGCCCACTCATTAAGCATCGTGACTTCCTCCCAAAAAGTCCAGTATTGAAAGGGAGGTGGGTAACTTTACAGGGAAGAAATCTGACAAACAGGACCTCAGCCAGGTGAGCCAGGTCAAAGGAACAGCATGTACCCCTAATAGGGCGTGATGAGAAGGCACTTCGCCGCTGTGATTGCTCTCTCCAAAGCCCATGACCCCAGTCTAACCATGAGAAAAGCATCAGACAAATTCCAGTTGAGGGACATTCTACAAAATACCTGACCTCAAATCTGTTAAGGTCGTCAGAAACCAGGGAAATCAGAGAAACTCAGTTCGGTGGAGCCTAGGGAGACTTGACAACTAAATGTAATGTGGTATCAGAATGGGATCCTGGGACAGAAAGAAGGATGTTAGGTAAAAAAAAAATAAGGAAACCGGAATAAAGTATGGACTTTACTTAATAATGTGTCAATATGGACTCATTGATTGTGACAAATGTACCACACCAATGCAAGATGTGACTCATAGAGGAAAAGGGGTGTGGGCTGTATGGGAACTCTCTGCACCGTTTTCATAACTTTTGTAAGCCTAAAACTATTTGAAATAAAAACTTCATTTAAGATTGTCTTTAGAATATAAAAGAGTTCAATATTACGGTAGAGGAAGAATCATTATTCAGGCCTGTTAGTTCCCATAGGCACTAGGAGAGGCTCCTGCTAGTTGTGTGAAGGAGTGAGGTTCCTTTGGGACGCTCTGCTGGTCGGGGCAGTGCTGCCGCTGCCAGTGCCACAGCCCTGAGTCATTCCGCTGTCCTGGACTGAGGCGCAGGTTTAATCTGTTCCCTGTCCCCAGAGGTGGAGATGCACTCACGACCATTCACCAAAGCAGTCCCTCAAGCATCATGCAGTGCCTGCCTTATAAGCATGCTTTCTGAGTGCTTCAGAAGTAGATTTTAAGAGTTCTGCCCTCACTTTACATATTTTTTCCAATGCTTTTGCACACGTTTGCTGCTTTACGCAATCGGTTCTGAAAACGGCCTCTAAACCTTGGATCTACAAATTAGGGCAACGAAGCAATGTCATTGGCTTTCAAAGTAATAACATAATCTCTGGATTTAAAAAGAAATGGAGTAAGTGGCCAATTTGTGTTTTCCTTGGTGAAATCCAGAGCAAGGCAGACCACAATATCCATTCCTGTCTCGGACTTGAGCTTCTACATGGCTTGGGTACTATGAATTGTCACTGGAGGAAACTCCAGGTCATAATAACAAAAGAAAAAGAAATGGCTTCTGTCCTCTTGCTTTCTTCAGAAGACTGGTAATCTAAGGGAGAGAAACCAAGCAAACCAAAAGCTCTGTGGTGCACCCAGTTAGAAAAGCAGAAGGTCACCTCTTAGCTTTAGTGAGACATTTGCAATGGTTTCAGGTTCACTCAACCATGGCCAACTCTCACAGCAATACTCCTGGGAGTTGGCCATGGTTGATGTCATTCTCTCTTTATAGAGGAGCAGGTGGAGTTCAGGAGGACGGACAACTTGTCCACTGTCAGACGAGCAGGAGCTCTGCATTCGTCATCTCTGTGACTCTGCATCAGCTTGGGAGATGAGAGGATACCTAGCAAGGTTTCCAAAGACATCTATACTTTGAGATCATGATGTCTGAGGTCAGGGATGGGATGAGAGCTGTGTCTACCCTGGACATCAGGTTAGACACCACAGACAGCATTCAGGACAGGTGATATTATCTTCCATCCAGGTTTTTAGACCGGTCAAGTGTACCTCTAGACAGACAAATTGATAGAAAATTTATATTCTTTATCACTAGAGTTTAAAGTTGTTTTGGCAAGCATCTCAGAACACCTAATACAGTCTTGTTTTGTGCTAATTCTAGGAGTCCACCTGACATGTCCCAAAATTGCCTAGGGCCTCGGCTATAACAAAGCAAATTCTGGGAGGTCCTTGGCTCTTAAGAACCTTTTTTTTAATTAATAAATTTTATTTTTTAGAGCAATTTTTACAGAAAAATTGAGTAGAAAGTATGGAGTTCTCCTATATTCCTTTAACTCCTACAATTTTCCCTATTGTTAACATCTTGCATTACTGTCGTACATTTGTTACAATTTATGAGCCAATAGCTACTATTATTAACCAATAGTTGCATAGTTTATATTAGAGTTCATTCTTTGTACTGTACATTCTGTGTTTTCACACATATCTGCCATTACAGTATCATATACAATAGTTTCACTGCCCTAGAAACACCTGTGCTCCACCTAGTCATTCCTCCCCTACCCTCTCTTCCCCCAGACCCCTCAAAATCACTTATCTTTTCACTTTCTCCAAAAGTTTTCCTTTTTCAAAATGTCACATGATTGGAACCATACAGTATGTAACCTTTTAAGATTATCTTCCTTCATTTAAAAAATGCACATGGAAATTTCCTCCATGTCTTTTCATGGCTTGATAGCTCATTTCTTTTTAGTCCTGAATAATATTCTATTGTTTCAATGTACCACAGTTTATCCATTTACCTACTTGGTTGCTTCCAAGTTTTGGCAATTAGGAATAAAGCTGCTATAAATATTTGTTTGTAAGTTCATGTGTGGACATAAGTTTTCAATTCATTTGGATAAATACCAAGGAGCATAACTGCTTCATATGGCATATGAAAGAGTGTATTTAATTTTGCAAGAGACTGTCAAATTATCTTCCACTTTTGCGTTCCCACCAGTAATGTGTGAGAGTTCCTGTTGCTCCATGTCCCTGCCAGCATTTCGCGTTGTCAGTGGTTTCGATTTTAGCCATTCTAACAGGTGTACGGTGGTATCTCATTGTTGGTTTAATTTGCAATTCCCTGGTGAGCATGTTTTTATACCTTTCTTGGCTATTCTTTGATGAGGTGTCCATTAAGGTCTTTTGTCCATTTTTAAATTGGGTTGTTTTCTATTGTTGATTTTAGAGTCCTTTGTATATTTTGGATACCCCTAAGGATACACTGCCTCTCTTTCACGTTTCTGGATTCCTTTCCAGCCAGGAGGAGGTTGATCTCGGCAGAAATATTCCTGTTTGAGAGCTGAGGGTCACTTCTGTCCCCTTCCTCAGTGTCATTCTCACCCCTACAGGGAGAGCAGAGGAAGAGGAGAATTCGTTCTGCTGCTCAGATTATGGGGAGCTAAGGGGATCAGAAGGAGTGAGCAATAATCTGGAAGTACTACTCCTTTTTGGTTCATTTATTTCTGCTGTACTGTTGTTTCTTTGCATCTGATTTCAAGAAAAGGGCAGACTCCGAGGAGGGTCTGCATATGAGTTACATTTCTGTACCACTGCACAACTGCTCTGCTCAGAGGCGGGGGTCTGGAAAGGGATGCTGCTGAGGCTGGCAGTGGAGGCTGGAGTTTTACAAGGAAGGTTTTCCTTGTGTATTTAAGTCTTGAGCAAAAACTTCCTGGAGCCGGGACTGGAGTTGGGTCTTCTGATTTCCATGTTAGCCCCAAACCTATTCAGGGAAAAATATACCCTCCGTTTGGAATATACTGAGAAGTATATATATTGAAAGGGCAGGTGAGTGACTGGGAGAAGGGCGAATAGGGGGAGGGGTCAGGGACAACTGCGGGGCTCTCGGCTCAGATGGCCCTTTCTAATGAGGAGGAGAATCCAAAGGTCTCTGTTTAAATGTGCAAAGTCTGAAGTGCCTTTGGGACATCTGGAAAGTAATGTATTCCTTGTAAGGACCCAATAAATGAGAGCAAGGGCTTCCTGTTTCCTGGGGGTGCCTAGTGTTCTAGCTGGTAAGGGGCAAGCATCGAGATAAGTGGCCCAGCACAGGCCTTTCTCTTTTTCCAACCTTAGTATTAAAATATCTTTGATGGTCCAGTAGGCCTTGGGCCAAAGGAAGGAAAGAGTTTATGAAAAACCATTCAAAAAAAAATGAAAATAACTTACTTATTTCTCAGCTAGACTGTTTTTGCTCTTAGAAAAGGCAAGAAAAAAAAAACTTGAGAGCAGAAATCCATGGCAACAAGCAACTTCTGTTTATGGATAGCATCCCAGGGAAATTAAGTGTCTGGCTGCTAGAGAATACAATAAGAGAATGTGAAGTCATACATATCTATTTACTTTCCTCTGATTGAGCAAACAGAAAATTTATACCTGTTCTATCTATGCATGAGAAATAAACTCTTGTATTTCTGTTTGACAAGACAGGTACCGTATTGTTCCAGGAGTTCTAAATAAAGATTATAACATACCACTCTGATTACTGATCTGGATTGCAAACTGCCTTTATATAGCATGGATTGCTAAGAAAAAAGGGAGACAGAATGATAAGGGTGGATGTTAGTAGGTACAGGTTCTCATTTCTAATTAAAATTCCTGTCACTTTCTCATTTAAACTGTTGACTGTCCTCCTTCTTTGATTCTTTTTAAAATTCTCTAATTGATTTTAAACATACAGAAAAGTAAAGTGATCCACACTCAAACATCTCTAAATACGATAAACTCATTTTAGAATCTTTTTCAGGTTGTTCTATTATTTCCGGCTCTTGGAATGTCAATTCTTCTGTTTGATGAAGCAGACTCTCCCTTATGGTGGTCTGTAATTTATTACTGTGAACTCAACTTCAGCAGGGGTTCTTTTGTCTGGGAGTCTCATGTGCCATGAGGTATACAAGCAACATAAGTGAAGCCCCTTCCAGCGGTGTGACACTCAAGACCCTGAAGCTCAGCTCTCATTTCTGACCAGTGCCACTCTCAGTATCTGTCAAAGGCACCATTTACAGATGTTTATGTCTCAGAGAGCCACAGGCCCAGAGAGAAACAACAAACACCACAGGTGACCGCTTGTGTTTTTGAAGTCATTTCCCCTTCACTGGGCACTGGTGCCTGTCCTGAAAGACACTCCTTTCCATGAATGAAGACATTCACATTTCACATCTTCTGCTTCTTCCTGCCAGGGCTTTTGGCCAATCAACACTTTCATCTATCAATATTCTTCTAAGCTAAAGAGATTGCTCTCACACCATAGAGAAAAACAGGATCTTCTTCATGGATTTGCTGGCACTGTCCATGTTCCTGTCTTACAGCCTGGTAGTTATAAACATTTAGAAAACTATGCTTCTAAAGACTATGGCTAGAAGAGAAACTCTTACTATGCTGATTTATCTTCGCTTCTACAGACTCACAGAATAGTCTGACTTTAGCCATAACATATCACAACTTCTCTGCCATGTGGAACTCAGCCAAGCAAGGCTGAAGAGACAGATGCCAGAGAGACAGATGAGGGAAGAGCCACTAAAAGCCTTGGAACATGGCTGTTGCATTTGTCAAGGTAGCAAGGATGGAGGTCTGAGCCGGCATGGTAGGGAGAGAGCACATCCCTCTCTTAGAGATATGCAATGCAAGCTAGTAAAGAAACCTGTCTTACATCATTCCACCTAGACCTTCCCAAACACCCTTGATGATGAAACCCTTTAATCCTGTGGCCCCCTTTCGTCTATCCGTGCAGCATGGGTGTTTCATGGAACGCATGCTGGGAAATGCTGTTTGCTCTGTCCATGTCAACTAAACTCTCGTTCATGAAAGCCGTCTTCTTTGCTGGTTTGGCCCATGCCTGTTGGTCGGGCCGTGAGATGATGCTGTACAGTAAGCCCTCACTTAATGTTGTCGATCGGTTCTTGGAAACTGCAACTTAAAGCAAAACGATCTATAACAGACCCAATGTAACCGTAGGTTAATTGATATAAAAAAGAGTTAGGTTCCTACGGTATATTTCTGGTCACAAAAACACCACCAAATTCCTAAATAAAGACTCCAAATACTTCTACTATTAAACATTTAAGTAAATGTGAACTATGCGTTAATTAAGAAAGATTAATAAAAACAAGAGAATTCTTTGCCAATCCTCTTATTCCAGGTCAGGGCTGCAGGTGGCCGGAGCCTATCCTGGCAGCTCAGGGCGCCCTGGACAGGACGCCTTTCCATCGCAGGGCACACTCACACCCACACCCACACTCGCTCGTACTGGGACAATGTAGACACACCAGTTCACCTCAGTGCATACCTCTAGGATCCAGAGAACCTGGAGAAAACCCAGATAGACATGAAGAAAACGTGCAAACTTCACATGGCCCTGGTCGGAAATCAAAATTTTTTTTCATCGACATTGTAACGAACCGATGAGATCTGAGACTCTGCTGTATTTACTTGACTACACAAGTCAATTATTTCAGAATTATGGGGCGCTTAGCACTGCTTTTTCATTTCTTAACGTAAGGATGCAAAACAGAAATGGTCAGAAAACTAACCAATCCCCCAATCAAACATTCCTCATTTACAGACATTGCTTCTTGAGTCCCAGAGCGGGGTGACACTTCCTGCCCACGAGCAGACTCTTGTTTCTTTACTTGGGTCCTCTGGACGTCTATAGGATCATCAGAACTCTGCAAAGGTGACATTAACAGAGGTTAAACAATGACTTTGGTGCGAATTATATACTTAAAAAAATGCAAGCCATTCTTCTAATCAGAATAATGACTAATGCTATATGTGCCAAGACGAAGGTGAAATTCAAGAAATACGATTTGCCTGTGGTGGGATCAATTATCACACCTTTCTGTGACTGACTACCTCACTCTTCCTTCAAGACCAGGAGCAATAGATTTTGCACTAAAGATTCTCACCTAAATCCTACTGTTACACATCATCTGCAAAACATGACACTAATGTAAGCATCTTCGAAAACACTTTCATGTACACACGTTAATAGTGGGAAAATAAACTAAACAGAAATCAGCAAAGTCTCTGCTCTTCAGGGAGTGAACAAAAGGCAGCTGCAAACACAGATGCAGAGGCATCTTTAACAGTCAAGATGGTTTACTGTCCCGATCCGTGGCGGGACTAATGCCTGGTGACGGGCAGGGGCTCCGGGATGGCAGTTCTGAGGATTCTGGCTCCAGGCTCGATCCACTACTGAGCCCAAGGACACATTTTAGAGCCCATCCTGACAGCACACAAAACGCATCTCACGCTTTCAGAGTGACACAGTGTTTGGGAATTAAACCAATTGCTTCAAACTGTAATCCTTGAATGTACCATAACAGAAATACCTTGAAATATGCTGCGTTCACACGACTGGAGCCTGATAGAATTCATACGTTAAAACCCAATTGTGACAACTGGAAAGGCCCTTCGACTTCAGTCCCAATCTGTGAGATTGTTAAACTCTCTTGTTATATAGATAAAGGGAGAGGACAAAGGACACTCGCGGCACTTGGTTTTTGCTGCACTTGAAAGGCCCAACAGAAGAAAATGCTTAGGCACAGGTCATACCAGAAACTGTGCATGTACACAGACCGGAGCCCACCTCCACCTGGAGAAAGCAGCTCAGGTGAGTTCAGTTCCTGGCTTTTCACGGGCAGGCGACTGTCGATGCTGCCGTTTCTTTGCTTTTGCTTCGGCTGAGCCAGCTCTTGTTTCTGCATCTGTGGCAAAGAGAAAAAGTTGTCCTCCAAATCCTCTGTCTAGGTTCCTGTATGACTCTCCACACACGTGTTCTTGCAACCCATGGGGGCGACACAGCCTCAGCACACACTTCTCAGAGACTTCCGCGGTGGGCCAAAACAGTGGCGTAGGGATTCTCAGAGAAAGCCCAGCCAGTGTTAGTGGCGGACAGCCCAGAGACTACTGCCCAGAAGGGAACGTGTTGCTATGGCATAGAAGCAGACTCTAGAAAGGTAAGGCCAACTGACACGACGCGAGTGCATTTCAGTGACACAATCAACCTCCTGACCTCAAAGACAGCAAACTCTCTCCTAAGAGCAGCAGATCAGGACACTGAGGTAGGGTGACAGCCAGACACGGGATGCTCTCTTGCCTCCCGTGGTCCTTCATAGCCATCAAGGGAGGGAGGAGGGAAATAGCCTTCCCTACCTGAAATGCTGGCGGCCCCTGTTCCCGGGGGCTCTGCGTCCGGGCTTCAGCTGTCTGCCCTGAAGCCCCCAGGGAGCTGCGGGAGGCTGCACACCCTGCAGCTGGCTCCGGCTCCACCAGAAACAGACTCTGAGGCTCACGTGGGCGTTAAATGGAAGCTCAAGGCGAGGCCTGGGCCCAGCTTCCTCAGCAGGAACTCCTTACCCTGCAGCTTTCTCGGCTTCGCAATCTAAAGTTTAGCATTTGAGATCGAATTCAGTAATTTAAAAAAAGAAAAGAAAAAGAAAGAAACTTCTTTCTGGCAAAAAGAACACTTTTTATCTAGGGGTCTAAAACTTCCGGAGAGGTTCTGAATTCCACCCAGAAGGCTGCTGAGGGCAGTTCTGTCAGACTCCAGAGCAAACAGACATCCACAGAAGCCAGGAGTTAGACAAACGCAAGAGGGTGTGGGGGGCACACAGGAAGTGTCCACAGGGCAGAGAGGAAGTCCGCGAACTCTTTCTACTGGCAGCTCATGGCCAGTTTTCACCAGGCATATCTTTGGCCCACGTCCAGATTAAATGCCAGTTAGAAAGTTCTGCCCTCTTGCACTTTCTGGGCAGACGGCGACGGTGGTGAGCTCTAATCATTTACAAAGGTCACAATCGGGAGTGAGCCCCGGAGCGGTCATTTAAAATTCAATTGATCCCTATTTGTAGTCAGAAAAAGAAAATGGGCACTTGGACTGTATTGTAATTATGAGGCTTCCAGGCAACCGTAAATAGATGTGCAATCTCGAAACTGGCAAATACCTGGGAAAAGAAATTATTACTCTGGTATGGCACGTTGCTAGGAAAGGTGGAAGATAAAATTGCACATAAAAAAATCAATCATCTTTTAGTTAATTTGCCCTGCTCACCACCCATCGGGGTTATCACAATTATCAGATGTCTGCTGAATATATTAAGAGGAGGGTCTGTTTGCTAAAAATTATCACCAAGAAAGCAAAAGCCTCAAAAAAAAAAAAAAAAACCAAAAAAACAAAAACTGGAGGCTCTGGAGAGATGACATTTGCAGTTCCAAGGGACACAAACACCAAGAAAGAGCCTTTTGCCGAGGGACAGGGAAGTGGGGGGACCAGACCTCCCAAGAGCATCAGCACTCACGGCCCGAGATGCCGCCAAAGACACTGCGAACGCCACCTGGAGGCCCACCTTGCTGACGACTGGGGAGAAAGGACAGTGCCTCCCCGGTCTGGGAGGAGGAAGGCCTGCTTGTCCTGTGAGTGGCAGAGGGAGAGTGAGTGGCCAGCACATTCTGTGTGGCTCGGTCACACAGGGCTGGGCAGGGCACTTTGATATCCATAAACTAACCCTCACCACAACCCTCGGAAATAAGTATTATTAGTCTCTGTTGCTGACGGAGAAATGGAGGCACAGTGAGGTTCAGAAATGTGGCTGAGGTCTCATAGAGGTAACTGTCAGGGTGGGGCCCAGAGCCAGCTAGAGGTGGTGACTGGGATGTCTGGGTGCCTCGTCCTGCTCTAGGCAGGTTTCACTTGTGCCTCTGAAAACGCCTAGGGCAGGGGCGGCCATGCTGCTCTCTAGCTCTGCCTTGCCTCTCTGCCACACCCCTGAAGAATCTCTCTCTTCCCTTTGCCTCCTTAGGAACCTACAAGGCATTAGGCAAAAATGACACTTGCTGAACAGCAAACGTCCCCTACAGGGGCTGGAGGGCCGTGGTCTGGGGCTACCTGATGAGAGGCAAGGCTACAATAGTCAGGAGAGCTCAGTGTGGCTCTTCTTGGGATGGTCTCTAACATCTGCTCCGTCTCTTCAATCTCGGCCTCTCACGTGGATACATAGAGTGACTAGGCGTCCCAGGAGCTCTGTGACAGCCACCGCTACAATCGGCATTGCTCTCTCAAGAGCGATGCACTTTAAATCAAGGTACCTTGTCCTCCGTGTGCAACCAGCAGTGCTGGGACACAGGTGGTGGGCTGGGTGCTGAGGAAAGGGCACACTTGTCGGCCAGACGAGGGTGCCACAGGTATAGCCTTTCTGGAAATCGACCTGTCACCATGGGGCAAATCTCTCATAGGGCTCTATGTTATAACCAAGTATACAACTTCTAAAAAGCTATCCCAGGGAAATAATCAGGGTGTGGATAGAGATTGATGCACAAAGATGTTTATCACAGTGTTGTTTATAACGTGAACAATTGTGAAAAACTTAAATATCCAACATTTGGGATCGGTCAAGTGAATTATAGCATTGCATAGAATATTAATGGCCATTACTATGTTTTATATAGACTGTCTAGTGATGTGGAAATGTTTATGAAAAATGCTAAACAACCACCACAACAAAAACTAAGGTATAAAATCATAGAAAACCTTATAAAGAAAAAAATGCATAGATTACTGTGAGGATTATGAGTGATGTGGTTCTGTTTTCACATACTTTAGTTCTTTTCAAAATTGTCTATAGATAGTTTTCATCTTCCCTTCTGGCCTCTTGTGACCTTAGAGCAGTGCTGGTGTCCGGGCCGGGCTGGGGGCCAGCCATGCTCCCAGCAGCCTCAGGAACTCCAGTTCATCAGAAAGTGCTATTCCTTTCTCACGGTGGTAAAATATACCTAACATTAAATGTACCGTTTAAACCACTTCTATGAGTCAATTCAGTAGCATTAATCACATTCACATTATTATGCAACCATCGCTACTATTTATTTTCAGAACTTTTTTATCATCCCAAACAGAAACTCTGTACCCATTAAACAATAAATCCTCTTTCTTTCTCCTCTTAGCCCTTTGTAACCTCTTTTCTACTTTCTGTCTCTGTGGGTTTGTCTGTTCTAGGCGCCTCATAGAAGTGGGTTCATACAATATGTGACCTTTGTGTCTGGCATCTTTCACTTAGTATTATGTCTTTAAGGTTCATCTAAGTTGGCACAGTCACCCTGCCCTTACCTCCAGTTAGTCCTCACTAAACTCAGGACAGGAGGGTTTGTTCCCATTTAACAGCTGTAGAAACTGAAGCTCACAAGGCAGGGACTTTTCCTTGGTTTGACTCTGAGTCCGCTGCAGGCATCAGGAGATCCACTGGAAGTGGTCCAGAGTCAGGCAAGAAGCGGTGGCCTGGCCTCTTCACATCTGAGCATGCACCACCCGCCCCAAATCCAGAGAATAAACGGGATGTCCCCGCCAAAGCTTTCCTGAGGTCACTAAAGTCTTGCGTAAGACTTCCGCCCTCTCTGGGCGCCCGCCCTTTCCCAAAGCTCTGCTCTGGCACCCTGGGCCTCCAACCTTTCTCCACCTACAGGCTTAAGACGAGCAGACACCCTTGCCCACGTGTCCGCCCACTGCCCTTCCCACGCTCCGCTCTCTCTCTGCGGCACCCAGGCCGACGGAAGAGCCTCAGTGCGCAGCCCGTCTGGAGCCGCCTTACATTTTCCATTCAGTTCCGTCCTTGGAAGGGACTTAGTAAAGTCTTGGTAAGATCGGGGCAGCCCGGACTGTTTGCTGGGACGGGTCTTCTCCCAGCCAGGGCCTTTTACTCCACCTTGAGAAGCGCTCTCGCGGAAAGCTCCATTCCTGTCACCAGTGGATTTGTGAAAAGCCTGCCTCTTTTAAAGGTATATTTTCCACCACCCAATCGCAACAGTCATTAATTGATGGAGTCCTCTTAAGCAAATATAATAATAATACCTGTTAACGACACACACCTGATAGAGCTTATTGCCTGTGAAATGATGCTAGGCATTTAATTATCCAATTTCTACTCTACTTAATACAACACATTACATTACGACTGTGACACAATAACCTTGGAAAAGGTAATTTCGTCCTTCTGTGCATCATTTTAATCCTAGAGTGATTTTAACAGGGAATCCAGACAGGCCTGTCCCTACAATGCCTGACCTTGCTCAAATCTCTCCCCCTAACCCCGGCTTAGATGACCACGGGACCTCTTCACTGGCCTCCCGGCCTTCGCTCTTGCCCTCTTCAAATCCATTCTCCCCACGAAAGCCACCGTGACCTTTTGAAAATGTAAATCACATCACGTCATTCCCTGCTTCAAAAGCTACAACAGCTTCGCATGGCAATTAGACTCACCTCAAACCCTCCGTGGTTTATGGTGCCCTGCGGGATGTGACCCAGCAGGCTCCTGGGATGTGCCCCCTCCTCATTCGCCGCTGCAGAAACACAGCTTCCGCCCTCTCCCTTGAACACCCACCCCAGGGCCTTTGCACGGGCACACCCTCCCCTCAGTCCTCTGCCCAGCCAGTCCTCCTCACCCATGAGTCAGGGCAGCTGCCACCTCTTCAGAGAGGCCTTGCCTAACTGTTCCAGCTGAAGTAGCCCTGTTACTCTCTTTCACATTGCCCTGATTTTATTTCTTGATGCTTATTTTTAGTATCTGAAATTATTTTTTAATATATGTTTACTCTCCAAGAATAGAAGCTTTGTGCGTTGATAACGGCTATATCCTCAGGGACTGTCATACAGATTAGACACTCCGTAATGTTTGTTGACTGAATGATGGAATAGTCTGCTTTTCTTAAAGAGTCCTCTTTTTACTGCAGGTCTCCCTAGGCCTCTGTCCTACAATGCTCCTCCGTGAAGGAGCCTCCTCGCTTATTGGGTCCACTTCCCCACCATAGTTAAACTCTGCCCCTTTGCTCCACCATAGCTGTTCTCGCCAAGGCCGTAAGCGCCACCTCACCCACTCCAGTGACTTCCAGAGCCTCAGCCATGCTCTAGGACAACCCACCTGGACACCTAGGGCATGAAAACTCAACCCATTGTTGACTAGACTTAGTGTTATCCTCCACCCCTGCTCCTCTTTTGGGGTCCCCCACAAAGCTGGAAATTTGAGAGCCTGGGTCCAATGCTCTCTGTGTCCTAGCTGCATCCCCTAGGCGCACCTGATTTCGGCACAGCCGTTGTGAACAGCCCCATGTACACAGCCTGGCTTTCACCTAATGCATACCTCAGCCTCCATCAGACTTTTCAGCAGCCATTCAGCAGGGGGTGGAAGGATAAAGCCTCTGGGTCAATGTGATGGTTAGTTTATACGTCAACTTGACTGGGACATGGAATGCCCAGGTATTTGGTGAAACATTATTATGGGTTTGTCTGTGAGGGTGTTTTTGGATGAGAATGACATTTGACTTGGTAGACTGAGCAAAGCAGATTGCTCTCCCTATGCAGTGGGCCTTGTCCAATCAGTCGAAGGTCTGCATAGAACAAAAAGGCTGAGTAAGAGGGAACTCCTCCTGCCTAGATGCCTTGAGCTGGAACTTGAACTGAAACTGGAACTTGGGTCTTCCTGGGTCTCCGGCTTGCTAGCTGCAGATTTAGGACTTGTCAGCCTCCAGAATTATGTCAGTAAATTCCTTATAATAAATCCTTATCATACATACGTACATACATACGTACGTACGTACGTACACACACACATATCTCCTATTGGTCTGTTTGTCTGGAGAACCCTGACTAATCCAGGCAACCATCAACCACTGGAGGATGGGAGCCTCTGGATAAATGCCCAGCTTCCTGTCTTTTGGAGGGACAATTCAAAGGGGTATGTTCACATGGTTCCTCTGTCCAGCACAGTCACGAGCTCAATCATGCACCTTCACAGGAGTCCCCTTTCCCTTTGCCTCCTGGGCTTGCTCCTGCACCCCTAGCTGAGCCCCAGGCTGGCTCTTCGTAAGACCCAAACTGGGGACCTCCTAGATGCCTCCCACTCCCCCCCGAAACACATCCACCTAGTCCCCATTCTGGTGGATTCTACCCTGAAGTCTCTCTGACACTGTCTGTATTAGTTTCCTGTGGCTGCTGTAGCAAAGGACCATGAGAATGGCGGCTTAAAACAACAGAAATGTACTCTCTGACAGCTGTGGAGGCCAGAAGTTAGAAATCAGTGTCCCTGGGCCGCCCTCCTTCCAGAGGTTCTGGGAAAGAATCCGTTCTGTGCTTCCTCTAGTTTCCGGTGACTGGCATTGCTTGGCTCAGGGTCGCATCACTCCTGTCTTTGCTTCCACAGCCACGCTGCCTTCTCCTCTTCTGTCTGTGTCACATCTCCCCCTCCCTCCCTCTTATAAAGATAAATGGTATCGCATTTAGGTCCCACCTGGGTGATCCAGGATAATCCCACCATCTCAAAATCCTTAAATTCATCATGTCTGCGAAGTCCCTTTTTGCCATATAAAGTAACATTCACAGGTTCCAGGGACTGGTATCAGATACCTTTGGGAGCCATTATTCAGCCACGGCAAGTCTCACCATCGTCATTCCCATGGCTATCGTGAATGGCCTCCTGTCTGGCCCCATCAAATCCATTCTCCAGGCTATCACCAGAGATGCCTCTCTGGAAGGCAAACCTGCTCAGGTAACTCTGTGCTCACAGCCCTTGGATGGCTTTCTGCTGCCTGCAGGACACAGTGCCCACTGCCTAGCTGAGGCCTCTGCACTACCCCTCACACCACAGCTCCAGGTTCAGATGCCTTGGAAGACCAGGCAGGCCCTTAGCTCTATGCACGGGCAGGAGGACACGGCTCCAGCTGACTGCTGTCAGGCAGGAATGTGATACCAGTTTTTTAAGAGAACCTGACAATCCAGGTTTGGTTTGGTTTGGTTTTGAATGTGAAACCTCTCAGTATTTAACTGTTGGCGGCTAATTTAAAAAGAAAATGTAACATAGCTCAGGCTGCACAAAGTGGTCTGCAGAGCTGTCCCTTTGCGACCTCGGCCCTGCAGCTGCAGCACTGTCTTTCTGGCCTTGGGCCTTTGCCTGCTCTCGCCCCTGTGCTGGAAACGTGCCCCCGACCACCCCGCCCCCGCCCCCACATGCTCCTTGTCTGACTAACCCCAGCTCTCCTTTGTTCTCAGTTCCTGCTTCCGATAAAATGACTCCTGTCCCAGCTCACATCCCCCTGCAGGGACAGTGCCCAAACCCACAGGTCTCTGTCCCCTTTCAGAGCGTGAGCACCCCGAAGGTGAGGGGCGACTCCCCTAGAGTCTGTTAGAAAACCTGGCACTAGAAAGAGTTCAACAGATACTTGTAGAATTAGGACTATGTCCTTTCCCTTAAGAAAACGTTAAACATTTTCAGAGCATAGCCACAAAATCACCAAATTTGGAAATATAAATATGGGTTCAAGTTGTTCCAAAATGAGTCCTTAATTTTAGACTTAAGGGTTGTTTGGTCTCCTCCAGCAAAGGAGCAACAGGAAAAAATAGAAGCTGCCTGCATTTTATGAACAGATTGACTTTTGTACATGGTTTGCTGTGCTGAGCAGATTGACTTGCATCTGAGCGGAGACACCTGCACCCATCTGCACACCCCTGCATGTCCCTTCATCCGAGTTTGTCAGTACCAGTGTGGACAACATCAGTCATTGTTATAAGTGTGGATGACACTCACTGTCCTGCCTTGTGGATACCAACTTGACCCCAGTTGGCATTGTAGCATTCTAACCCTCTACTCGGAAGGAGGTGAGCGTCGTCACTTCAGGTAAATGAAGCTGCTGGGAGTTTATACCCTCGTATTATTGCTGCAAAGGAATACCACAACATTCAGAATGCTTCCCCCCAAAAAGTCCATTGAATTGATAACAACCACTGCAAAGTAAGGAAGCAAAAATTCAGAAATTAAAGTGTAAAATCAATTAGAGTATTGCATGGGTGGGCATATATTTTAAAGTGTGTGGAGAAACTGTTAATCAGTTAGCAGACGCTTCCCAAGAGTCCACAGTGCCACTGGCCTCTGGGGGCAATGGCAGTGGGCATGACTGCCCCCCGCCCAGGAACTTGTCAGGGTCTCAGGAAGCTGGAGCACCAACATGTGGCACCCAGCCTGGAGGAGGCGGGAGAATGAAGGTTGGGTGTGGGAGGTGGGAGCGGTGCTGGCAGCTCGCAGGGTAAGGCCCACAGTGATTGGGGATCCAAGACGGTCTCATGTCCCAGGAGGAAACCTTATGGGGCTTTCAGTTGCTATTTTAATACTGCTTTCGTTTCAGTGCGTGTGTGCGTGTGTGTGTGTGTGTGTGTGTGTGTGTGTGTGTGTGTGTTTCCATCTCTTCATTTTCTTGTGACTCACGATACTGAAGCAAATGATGTGCTACAGGAATGAAGTCTTTAAATGCAGGGAAACACAGGTTTTTGGCCGAGCACTGATGCACATGTGACAGACTGGACCACGTGACCCTTCCTGAGAAGCTTCTCCCAGGTGCACTGGTTCTGCAGGAGACCATTTCAGTGCCCGGCTTGGTGCCTGACGTACATAAGTGATGCTGACTGTATCCTGAAGGATTGTAGATTGATTCCGAGCTTCTGGAAACAGCCTAGAGCCTTGCCTCTTGACCTTCCCCAAGAAGAAGGGATTAAGCAGATTTGGGGACTTCTGGACTCTAACTAGATATTTAGACATTATTGTGAGCCTTCCCCAGTGATCTGGTAAAGCTCACTCCACAGATAGGGTTTGTCTGAGAAGAAGGTAGTTTCACTCCATAGAGGTGAGCAAGTAGCCAGGGATTCCTGGGTTAGAAGGGGTCCTTCTCTGGGTCCCCTGGTTCTCCCTCCTGCCTGGTGCATAACCTGATTGCTCACCGTAAGAAAGAGGGACTTTTTTTTTTTTTTTAAGAGGGGCATATTATATAAAGACGAAGATGGTACAGCTTGCAACTGACATTTTACAACCAATTTAGAAGCAGGAGTGTATTCTAGTGGTGATGAATTCATCGTTGTATCCAACACCACTAGGATGGCAGGTGCGAATGTGGCTGGATTTTTCGTTTTCATGGCAGTAAAACCCTAAATTGTGAGGCAGGAAGTCTCACATAGCTACAGGATGCAACTGCTAGGCTCTAGGAATAGAAGGCTGTTAATTCGTGAGGATGCTCAGTCCCCTAGACTGGACGCCTCCTCCCAGACTGCCCTCACCCTCGCATCACCGAAGCCCTGACTGCTCAGACCTCAGAATCTCCTCTCGGTCTGTGCTGGTTCAGACCCTGGCTAGCCCTTGCCCGGATGGTAAAAGAACCTCTGCCACACCTTGCACAACACCTTAGAAAACATTGTGAAAAGTGCCCCCCCCCCCCCCCCCGTGTTGCACAACTTGGGCTGGGAAGGGCGGCTGGCCAAAAGCCTCTTTTAAGATGTAAATCTGACCCTGTTTCCACTTTGCCCTAAATCCTTCCATCCTCCTGGCCCTGGGCCGTACTGCAACGCTCTGGGCTCACTTTCCTGAGTCAGAAGGGGAGTGAATCCTTGCCGCTCAGAACTGACCATGCGCACTCACATCTCCTTGCTCTGCCCTTGCCTCTCCTTGACTAGAAAACACTTCCCCACCACTTCAGTCTAATAATTCCTATTCATCCCGTAAAACTCAGTGCCAGTGTCACTTCCCCAGTGACGCCTCCCTCTTCTGGCTGCTGCTTTGATACTTAACAGTGCATTTTCTGCATCTCTGCAAACACGCATCCCATCTACCTGTCTCTCATGAGCTTCTTAAAGGATGGAGATGGTGTCTTTTTCATCTTCGTGTTCCTAGTTTTTTAAATGACCCCAGCAGAGGGCAGGCACTCTGACTCCATTTGAGGAACTGGACCAGGTGTTTGGGAAGTACTGCATGAGGGCCCATGATGCCACCGGGATCTTCAGTAAAAGTCTCCAGGTCGAACAGATGGCAGCTTCTTTTGCCAGTGTCCACCATCACCTCCCCTTCGATCCCCACATCCCATGATCTCTTCACCCAGGGCTGGAGCTGCGCAGAAGGCAAATGTGCCGAGGTAGCCGAGCGTATTACTACACCCTCCTAACGTGCCTGGCAGACCTGCATGGGCTCCTGCTGCAGCAGAATGCCAGGCTAGGGCAGCCACACATTGACCCCCTCTGCCCTCCTACACGGGTGGAGGCTCATAACAGTGTGAACAGGAATACTGCAGTGAGAAGCATCCCAGGTAACATCCGAGGTGCTTCTCTGCCCTTGCAGCCGGCTCTCCCCTCACTCACCCTGCTCTAGGCTCCCATGCATTTCCATGCCTTTGTGCGCTGTGCTCCCTGCCTGCAAGGCCTTCTCTGCCTGGCAAGCTCTGCTCTTTCCCCAGCAGCAGACATCTCACAGACGTCCACCCCTGAGACCTCAGTCCTTATTCCCCTTCTCCATGCAGGTCTCAGAACACCCGCCCGTTCTGTGTGGCAACGATTTGCTTCTCCTATTCTTTACTCCATCCGCACATGGGGTCCTGAGGGCTGGGTTGGGCAGCGTTTTGCGTGCAGCAAGTGCTCAGTGAATGCTTATGGGCACAAAAATCAGATGTTTAGAATGGTGGAAAGAGCATTCTAAAAAACAACTACCCTGGTCTATGCCCTTGGTACCTAAGCAGGTACCAAGTTTTTCTTTTTCTAAAGAAGTAGTTGAAAATCTTTTGCCTAAATCTCTGCAAGTGAGCATGAATAATTGCCGCAAATGCTATGGGTGAGCAAAAAGGTTAACCATATTTAAAGTATTAATTAACCACAAGACCGATAATGGGGTCATTGAATCAGTCTCCTCAGCAGAGACACCCGGTTTTCTATGGGGAAACTACACCTTTCCCGCCCTCCTGTCAACTGGTGAGAGTTCGCTGTCTTTTCTTATTCTCGTTTAACTGCGTCATTTTGACCAAGCAGTTGGTGAGAAAGCCACTGAAACTAATTTCTGAAGTGTCCTATGCAGGTGGTGGCAACATGCTGTCTAAAGGCACGACTGCTTCCGTGATTGGGTTTACAGTCGGATGGAGTCAAAATATTATTTATTTTTTAAAATAATATGTAAAAGACACACGACACATCTAAAACCTCGATTCCAATAAGTGGAGGTCTCGATTACAAAGGAATGTCTCCATTGAAATTACCTGCTGTGCCCTGTTTCTCCCTGAGCTGGGGGGTGGGGGTTGGGGGTGAGGAGATGGGAGGAAGTGAGGGGTGGAAGGGTGAGGGGTGCTGGGGGAAAGGGGCCCCTTGGAGGCCTGGGTTTCGGAGGCTTCCCTCCATCTGGGCAAGTACACAACAAACCACCGGACCAGACTCCAAGAGCTCAAATGAAGCGGCTGTGTTTCCCACTCAACACTCTCTCTCACCAGATGAAGGACACTGATTCATGGAAAGGAGACATATATTTCAGGCCATTTTTCATACACTGACAAGAAGTAAATTAGGAAATCATGTAAGTACAATACGCGAGTCATCCTTTCCTATTGATCACATGTAATTTACATCCTACAAAGATGTGAATTCTTGCATTCTCACTCCACAAGGAAAATCTCAATGATTTATTCATTTCAAATGAAAAATAGAAGGTAGATGAGAAGAATGACTTCACAGACGCATCGTTCTCGGGGCACTGGTGCGAGGCTCTCTCGCACACTGCCCGAAGGGTTCCGTGTGCAAGTCCCTCTAATTAACAAGGTGAATCAGGCGGCAGCTCTCTAATTAGTGAGCATGACAAGCCAGCGGAAACAGTCAGGCAGACTGGTACACATAGCTGGCCAACAAAGGCACAGCACATTCCAAGTGAAAAATGCAGATTTTTTCTAAATAACTATTAAAAGCGAGACGGTTGTGGGAAAAGAACACCTAATTTTAATTCTCACATTTCATGTGTATTCTTCATTCGTTCTCAGGGATAACTAGCTTCTTGGCAAGAAAGGGTTTGTGTCAGCTTTTGAACAACCTTTCCAGGAAAAACATTGCCTAAAACATGGCTTTTTTTTTGCTTGAAATAAGAATCCACATCTTCATTCGGGACTTATGATCAATTTGTGTGTGTTTTAGTCCAGTGAGGGCTATGTGCCATTTTTCATTATTCCTAATTCTGCCTAAAAACAGTGATGCCTCATGAGACACCCTCCTCAGAGAATTACTGGGAGCTGTTCAGTGACTCAGGACACACTGCAAAGAGACAACTGGAACCTCCTAGTCTCCCAAAAGGGGCAGAGCCCAGGTGGGGTCCCACCTGGTTACTTAGCCTGGCCTTGAAGTGAGCCTAGGCTGCAACTGGACACAGGCCTGGCCCACCAGCCGTTTGCCCTGGTTTTACATGTCTTTGCTGATCTGCCAATGCTTGTTAGGTAGTCTTTCTAGGAGGCCTTTTGCGCACAATGCCTGATGAGCTCCCCCTCCGCATCCGCCAAGCTTCATGGGTGCAGCCGGCCGTCACCCACAGGTGTGTCGGTGGGGACACCACCATTCACATTCACCTCCAAATCAATGGCTCCAGAAGACACAGCAGCACCTTGCAGCTTTGTGGATTTGACTTCACTGAGGACTATGAAAGACCTCTGCGTCCTTTCCATTCCAGCAGCTTTCACTGTAGCTCAAAGGGTATTTTCTTTTCGTGTCAGGGACTAGTTCGATAGGTGCTACAAACATTCTCATGAATGGAGAACTTACTGACTCAGATTCGAATGCAACACACATCTATCCGACGCCAGCTCTGTGCCAAACATCGTGCTGGTCATGTCCTCTGGAGCAGGCACTGATGTAATTTGTATAAAACTACTATTCTATAGTCAGAGAAATGGGGCATCAGGAGGGTGAAAAAGTGTGCCCTGGGTCCCTCGGCTGGAAAATGCCACCGGCAGCAGATGGTGAACTCTACTTTCCTCCTCTCCTTCCTAAGACTCTACCCAGCTCTCAACTCACAGGCCAAAAGATATCGCTTCAAAAACTGGCCCTTCTCAGTGAAGGCCAGTCACAACTCTAAGACCTGTGAGCAACTCAACAGTTCTTTGCAATGGACAGTCCTCCTGCCTCTCTCTGGAGAGAAATAAGAATGACAAGTTTGGAAATGTGGAGACCCTTGCCAGGGCAGTCCTCGCTCTCTCTGTCCCTCCTCTCCCTGCACAATTACTCTCCCTGAAAGACTGAACCTAGGAAAAAATTACTTCGAGGCAAATGCAGGTGAAAAAGATCTGCAAAGCAGTCACAAAGGAGGGGCCAGTCAGAAGAAGCCAAAGGGAGGCTGTGGCCAACAGGGAGGCCCTGTGCCATGGCGGCTCCCAGTTTAAATTTTCTGTGGGTTTTTCTCTGCATCCGAGCAAATACCCCTCCACATACCCTCTCTTCCCTCTTCAACTCTTCATTCGCAATCAGGTTTATCTATATAATCTCTCGTGCTAAGCACAAACAACATTTAAGACTTTCTAGCACACACTGGCCCACAAGGACAGTGGTGGCCAAGAGGAGAGTGAAGGCCAGTGTGTCACCCTTGCCTGCCTCCCTGCCCTCCTATACTTCCTCACCAGCTCTCCTGCGGCAGCCTCCACTGCCCACCTCTGCATCCACTCTTTCATGAAACTTACTCTGATCACCCTCATCCCCAGTCCCCCACTAAAGTTACGTCTCCCTCCTCTGAATCCCATGGAGATCTGATGGCACTTTCTTGAGATATTTATCACATTTGGTTTAAACCACACTGCCTTTCATGCAGTAGAACAAAACTGCCTTCAGCCATTCAAACCCGGGCTCAAATTCTGCCTCTGACAATTTCTGGTCACGAAACCTTATTTACATCCTTGAGTTTCTGTTTCCTTATCTGGAAAAAGTAGAAACAACCCTTCAAACTCAAAGAGTTGTTCAGAGGATTAAATAACATACAGCTATGAACTGGCTTCATGTGGTGTCTGTTATATAGTAAGTGCTAAGGAATCACTCAACAAAAATTCTTCTTGTTTTGGGGAATGCCTGGTATAATGAAAAGATGCTATATTTGAACTTCACTTATCAACTGCAGGGAGGTCAGTCACGGACTAGCTACATGACTTTGTGCAGGACACAGAACCCCTCGGAACCTCAGTTTTCTCATTCATAATATGGAGCTAACCATACCCAACTCACAGGTGTGATTTAATGAAGTAATGGGTGCCATAGCCCTCAGCACAGGGGTTATTCAATAAACATTAGTCAAAGAAAAACTTTGTCTTCCTCATCTGGGTGTGGCTGGACCCAACTAAGAATTTGAACAAGAGAGTTACTCTAAATAAAAGGATATTTGTGGAAGGAACGAAAAGTGAAAAGGTGTGATAGATGCATGTTCTTTCTGAAATTGCTATTCTTTATGGCTTTGGACAAGCCACTTGCCCTCCTGGGGCGTGAGAATTTTCAATCTACAAAATGAGAGGAAATGTCACCTCATTGGATTGCTTCCAGAATACTTTAAAAAGTCTAGGAAAAAAAAAAGATGTCAAAGTATGAAACAAGGAAGATTTCAGAAATTTAGTTAATTATTTCAACTGGAGTACACATTATTGATAAAAGCATATGTTACATTATTATAATGCCATGTTTTCACTTGGTCAGAATTTGAAGGTCACTTTTTTGCTCGATACTAAACATTTCTGTCCTTAACCTGTGGAGGCAAACTCCCTGAGGAAATTTACAACAGCTGTTTTTACATTAGACGTGGAAATTTTAAAATTTCACTTAAAAATTACAACATTTTTATTTGCAAATAGTTTAAAATGTCTGAACTTTCTTACAGGAAAGTTAGTATGTGGTTAAAAATTCCAAAGTAACAAATTTTTAGGGATTTGCAAAGCATTGAAGTAAATAAATTTACTTATGTTTGGAGCAGAATCATAAACCCCCATTTAATTATAATTTGTCTTTAGGAATATCTTTTGGTGCTAATGCCTTCTGCATATGTAGCTTGAAATGCTTATTTTATCTGAAAACAACTAAAAAAAAAAAAGCACTAGATGATACTTATTCAGCCCTGCAGAACATGGGTCCCTGCTGGTAGAAAGTCTCCACAGTAAGAGATTCTCCCAGGGCCACATCAACTTTTTCCAAGGGGAGTTCATGCGGTTAAGTGTTGACTGCTGGTTTGACACATGAGCTGATCCCGACAGAGGCTCCCCAGTCCCTCCCCTGTGCTTTGGAATGTGTATCCCCCTTGCCTTCCCTGCTTCCAGAGTTGCTGTAAGGATACAGCCCTCAAATAGAAAATGTAGTGTTGAGACTATCTGGACTGGTATGTGACTGACCCCAGTTAAGGCCCATGGGTCCATGACCCAATCCTGCTTCAGGTTACACCTAGGAAGCCCAACAAAAGGGCATTGTTTTTCCAGCAACAGGTAATGTCAGGGACCAGGGCTAAATGGTAAATCGTAATTAACAGCTTTAACGCCGAATTCCCTGGTGAAAAGTCTAGCGCAGGGTAGATTAGTTTCCTAGGGCTGCTGTAAAAAAGTCCCACAAACTGAGTGGCTTAAACAACAGAAATGTTTTGTCTCCTGATATGGAGGTTAGAAGGTCATACTCAAGGTGTCAGCAGGATTCAGTTCCTTGGGAGAGCAGTGAGTCTGTTCCAGGCTTGGTAGCCTTGGGCATTCCTTGGCTTATAGGTGGTGTTCTCACTGTATCTTCACAAGGTACATACATCTTCCCTCTGTGCATCAAATTTCCCTTTTATAAAGACACCAGTCAAATTGGATTAGGGTTCACCCTAATGACCTTATCTTAACTCGATCATCTGCAAAGACCCTATTTTCAAATAAGATCACTGTCACAGATACTTGGGCATTAGAACTTTGATGTCTTTTGGGGACACAGTTGGACCCATAACATATGGAAAACTGTTGACAGTCACTGGTGTAGAAGTCAACTCTCCAAGGCTGCAGCTGGGCAGAAAGCTAAAGTGTGTGGCCGGCCTGCTTTTACTAAGCCTTCCAGGAGGCAGCTGATAGAAGCACTGCAGTGCAGAGTCTGCCCGTTGGCCCTGCCGGCTTGGAAGCTGGGTGTTGCCTGTGTGTGGAGAGCACATCCATCTCTCAAGGGTTGGGTTCCATGAGGCAAGCTCTCAAGACTGCAGTAAAAAAAAAAAAAAAAAAAAATCAACCTTTTACCAATAGAGAGCACTCTCAGGGAGGACAATGCTTGAGTCTACAAAACCTGCACATTTCCTCCTTCAGGAGGACAGCAACTTTGGGGAGAGTGTGGGTTACGTGTTTCGGTGCAGCATAGCTTGATCTTCATTTCCACAGTAGGATCGGCCTGCTCATAGGGTGACGTGCCACCAGGATTCCTTGGGGAGTGCCAGGAGGCACCTCTCATAGCCTTTCTCCCTGCGAACCTTCAGTGGACTAGTCAGGCTTCTAAGAGACACATCTCTTTTGAGATACACCCAGGAATCTTCCTATTGACAAGCTGACTCTGAAGAACTCAACTTTGATGCAGTTCCTATAGATTTCATTACTTAACTCTGTGCTCACTCTCTCCTCTCTCATTTCCAGGTTCTTGAGGTACCTCACTATGGTCCCCAACTACCCATCCACAGCCTTCTTAAGAACATGTTTGCCCTAATTTATTTTCTCTTTAAAAATAAATAAAGCCCTTCTGACTGTGGTAGTATATTCAGTTCCCCTTGTGACAAGGTCTTTTCTTCCTCCCTCACAAATAGGGGCAGACTTCATAAGCTCACCAAGGTATACACAGCAGACTCTGAGCAGAGTTGGCCATGCGTGTAAATGGCAAGGAGGAGCAGGTCTTCAGTGCAATGTGCACCAGGGTTGCAGGGATACAGATGTGGCTAAGAAGCAAGGAAGTGCTAGAAGAATTCTTTTTTTTTTCGGATCAGGATATTTGTAGCTTGTGTAGAAAGGTCAGCAACTAGATCATTCTTCTTGTGCTACAGGAAGGGTTCAAACAGATCAGTGATATCAATTATGCCTCAATAAAGCTAAAAAAAATAAAGAGAAATTTGACTATTAAAAGCAAACAAAACCAAATAGATCACTGATTTTTCCAAATGACAAGAAAACCAGATCACAATGAAAAACGAATCTTATTTCTGATCAGTAATACACATCTCTATTAAAATATAATTATTTGAGGGTAAGCAAGTATTAATGACATTAATCATTCTCCAAGTTAGAAAACCACTTTAAAATCAATATTTAGAATGAGGAGTTGAGATCATGGAAATAAATAACTAAATAATTTCTTACCAAATATAAAGTGATCCCTTTAATCTAGCCTTCATCTCAATCTCTACTGTCTTGCTGAATACAATTAGCACCTAATTCCTGCTTTTAAGTTCAGATGAATTTCTCATTTATATCACTGACACCTCTCTACAGCCTACTTGACTTGTCTGACACATTTGGCAGATATTAAGGAGGATACTGTGTTGAAGAGAGACTTCTTACTCTTACTGTTTGGGGACATTAATAGGTTTTAGGGAGGCTTGGCATGTGGATAGAATCTCTGGCAAAGAAAAAAAGAGTTAGAAAAGTCATTAAAATAGAATTATCACTAGTTTTTAAAATAGGAATGTCTTAAAGAAGAACTCCCAGATACTGATATATTTAAAGATTTTTGTAAGCGTGTCTGTTATGTTTGTATATAACAGCAAAAACTGCACAGCAGACAAAGATTCCCTTTATCCTGCTCCATAGAAATGGCAAATTCTATGACAAGACATAGGATGCAGAGCTAAGGAGACACCATGGCAATTAAAACTAAGAATCTACATGATCTCGCCTGAGAAGAGACAAACAAAGGACTCTGAAATAACAAACAGAAAGTCATGGAAGTTGCGAACATAGGGCATTTGAGTCATGTAGCCCTAGGTTTGAATTCCAGTGTCCTTCCTTAACTCTCATTACTGCTCCCTAATTATTATTGACTTCAGTTTTTTCATCTGCAAAATGGGACTAATTGTAGTGTTGTTGAAAGAATTCAATAACACAACACCTCCAGAGTGCTTACTACAGTGCCTGGCACACAGTAAAACGTTCTAAATTCATAGCCCAAACAGCAGCTCCACCCATCAGCAGGACCAACCCGATGGCCCTGTCTGCCCAGGGAGCTCGGTAGGCAGTTCTGCCTGATACAGGTCCCCAACCAAAGAGCTATATCAAACGTGGAGCCTGGTTTGCTGCCCATCCCAGGCAGAGAAGCAGATTTGAAGCCTCATCTACTGCTGAATATAGCCCCCAGTCTAGACCAGCCAGGAGGCCTGGCTGGATGTAGGGTTAATGCAGAACATAGCCTCTCCACATACCCAGAAGACTGATAGCTATCCATCCAGCAGCCAAGGAAGGCAGTACATGAAGAGCTTTCAGCAGTGCCTACTCCCAAAGATGTTTTCTGTTGCTTTTATGACATTATCTGCTCCTGTAACCAAGCAGCACGTCTTGCTCCTATCTGTCTGAGAAGGTGGCTGATCCCCCAGTGAGATAACCTCTCCTTCTGCGTGGGTATAAAAAGCTCTGCTTGCACTTGGCCAGGAGCAGCCTCCTCCTGCAGCTCTGACCGTCTGTGTCATAAGTAATAAATGGTATTTCTCACCCCTCTGGTCCTCCTGGTGGTTTTTCCAGGATATCCAAACCCAGGTGCAAGTTCTAGCTAGGCCTGGGGCTCCTATGTAACCCTGGAGCACCTGGAGAGCTGTTTACCCCATCCTACAGTCCTACTTATTATTGTGGCATCTGAGCAGAGAGGCAGCCAGCAGCTCTGTCCATATACAGAGCCAAGCCAGTGGCCTCCTCTGGCCAGGAAACTCAGTGATCAGTTTGGCCTGATTAAAGTCTCCAGCCGATGAGCTGTACTAGCCTTGGAGCCTGTTCTGCCATCTAGCTCAGGTAAGGGAGTGAGTTCATGGCCTCATCGATGACTGAAGTTAGTCTCCAACCCTACTCAACCAGAAAAACTAAGCAGAGCACCTGGGAAGCTGTAAAGATCATTCTACAACCCTGCTCACAATGGCACCCAAGCTGAGAACCCAGTCAGTGGCTCTGCCCATCTTTAAAGCCAAACCAGTGGCCCCATCTGGCCAGAGAGCTGATTCGGGTCCCCAGCTATTGAAATATAATGACTGTGGATTCCATTCTATGGCCTCACCTAGGCAGGGAAGCAAATTTGCATACCACCCAATTACCAAGTATAGCATTCGGTCCCACCTGACTAGGAAGACTGACAAGAGAATCCAGACAACTGTGGAGTCCATCCTATAGCTGTACTTGAGCAGGGAACCAAGCCAGCAGGCCTATTCAACTATTTCCAGGTAGCAGCACCATCCAACCTCAGAGTTTGGGCCTCACCCAAATAGATACCCCCAATAGCAAGCCTCACCTGACCAAGGATGCTACCACCTGACCCATCCAGAACCCTAAACTTAGCTGACTAGTGAAGGACTATCTCTGCCAAAGCAAATCTGTAAAGTCTGGAAAAGGAAACCGCTTACTCAAATGTGCAGATATCAACTCAAGGAATCAAGGATTGCGAAGAATCAGGTAAACATGACACCACCAGAAAAACCCAATAATGCTTCAATAACTGACCCTAAAAAAATGAATTTCTATAAATCATCTGACAATGAATTCAGAATGATTCTCTTAGAGCAGTTTAATGAACTACAAGAACACACAGCAACTAAACGAAATTAGGAAAGCAAGGCATGAACAAAATGAGAAGTTCAACAAAGAAATAGAAACCACTAAAAATACCAAACAGAACTCCTAGGGCTGAAAAATACAATGACTGAACTAAAGAATTTAATAAAGAGCTTCAACAGCAGACCTGGCCAAGCAGAAGAAAGAGTCAGTGAACTATAAAATAAATCTTTAAAATGATACAGTCAGAGGAGAAAAAAGAAAAAAAAAATGAAAAAGAGTGAAGAAAGTCTATATCTCATGGGACTAATGGGATGCTGTAAAAGGGACAATATACATGTGGAAATCACAGAAGAAGAAGAGAAATAGAAAGTATATTTAAAGCAATAATGGCTAAAAAAATTCTCAAGTTTGGAGAGAAAAATGTACGTCTAGATTCATGAAGTTCAAAGGACTCCAAATAAGTCGAACCTGAAAAGAGCTGCACTGAAATACGAAGACAAAGAGAGAATTTTGAAAGCAGCAAGATAAAAGCGACTCATCGTATACAAGGAAACCCCCATAAGACTATGAGGAGGTTTCCCAACAGAAACTCTGCAGGCCAGGAGACAGTGGAATAATATATTCAGAATATTGAAAGAACAAAATTGTCAACCAAGAATACTATACCTGGCAAAGCTATCTTCATAAATGGAAACAAAAAGATTTTCTCAAACATACAAAATCTAAAGGAGTTCATCACCACTACATTTGCCTTATAAGAAATACTAAAAGGGCATTCCTCAAGTGTAAATAAAAGGATGATAATTAACATTACAAACATATGAATGTATGTGTAAAACTCACTGACAATGGTAAATATATAGCCAAAGGCAGATTCTCCAACACTATAATGGTAGTAAATAATTGACTAATAATTCTAGTTTAAAAGTTAAAAAACAAATGTATTAAAAATAACCATAACTATAATAACTTGTTATTGGATACACAATATTAAAAATATGTAAACTGTAACATAAATAACTTACAATGTGAGGGGGTAAATAAAAGTATGAAGTTTATGTAAGCTATTGAAATTAACTTGTTATCAGCTTAGAATAAGATGTTGCAAAATGTTTGATGTAAGCCTCATGGTAACCATAAGGGGAAAACCTGCAGTAGATACACAAAAGAAACACATAAAGGAACCAGAGTACACAGCTACAAAAAGTTATCAAATCATAAAAGAAGACAGCAACATAAGCAAAGAACAAAGAATCTACAAAACAGTCAGAAAACAATTAATGAAATGACAACAGTAAATCCTTACCTATCAATAGTTACCTTAAACATAAGTGGATTAAATTCTCCAGTCTAAAGATATAGAATGGCTGAATGGATAAAAACACAAGATCTGACTACATACTGCCTATAAGGGATTCTCTTTAGCTTTAAAGGCACAGGTAGACTAAGAGTGAAGAGACAGAATAAGATGTTTCAAGCAAACAGTAACCAAAACGAATCAGGAGTAGCTTGCTTATACCAGATAAAACAGACTTTAAGCAAAAACTGGTCAAGAAAGACAAAGAAGGTCATTATATAATGATAAAAGGATCAATCCATAAAGAATATACAATTGTAAATATTTATGCACCAAATATCAGAGCACCTAAATATATAAAGCTAATGCTAACAGAACTAAAAAGAAATAAACAGTAATAGAATTATGGTTGAGGATTTTAATATCCCACGAGCAACAATAAATAGATCATCCAGACAGATACTCAATAAGGAAACTGTAGATTTGAACAACGCTATAGACCAAACAGTGATACAGAATATCATACAATAGCAAAATATACATTCTTGTCAAACACACACAGAACGTTTTCTAAGATAGATAATATATTAGGTCACAAAACAAGTCTTAGCAAATTTAAGAAGACTGAAATCAAACCAGCCATCTTTTACAACTACAATGCTATGAAACTAGAATCAATAACTTGAGAAAAGCTGGAAAATTCACAAGTACGTAGAAATTAAACAACAGACTTCTGGACAACCAAAAGATCAAAGAAGAGATAAAAAAGGGAAATAAAAAATATCTTGAGACAAGTGAAAATGAAAACATAACATACCAAAACTATATGATACAGCAAAGGCAGTTCTAAGAAGAAAGTTTACAGTGATAAATGCATACATCAAGAAACAAACTCAAATAAACGACCTACCTACACCTTAAAGAACTAGAAAAAAAAAAACTAAGCCCAAAATTAGCAGAAAAAAAAAGGAAAATAAAAAATTATGGCAGAAATAAATGAAATAGAGAGCAGGAAAACAACAGAAAGATTGTTAAAACCAAGAGTTAGTTCTTGAAAAGATTAAGTTGACAAATCTTTAGCTAGACTAAATTAATTAATTAATTAATTTCTATAAAAGGACAAATAATTAAAATTATAAACGAAAGAGAAGTCATTACAACTAATACCACAGAAATACAAAGACTCCTGAGAACAGCTATTCATCAGCAAGTTGGACAACCTATAAAAAATGGATAAATTCCTAGAAGCATACAACCTACCAAGATTGAATTGTGAAGAAATAGAAAATCTGAACAAATTGATAATAAATAAAGACTGAATCAGTAATTAGAAACCTCCCAAAAAAGAAAAGACTAAGATCAAATGGTTTCACTAGTAAATTTTACCAAACATTTAAAGAATTAATACCAGTTTTTTAAAAAACTATTCCAAAAGGAATAGTTTAAAGAGGAAAGAACACACCCAAACTCATTTTAAGAGGCCGGTATTACTCTGGTACCAAATCCAGAAAAGAATACTACAAAAAGGGAGTGGCTCCTTAGTGTAGTGGTTAGCACGTCTGCTTTACACGCAGAAGGTCCTGGGTTTGCGCCCCAGATGGAGCCATGGACCATACTCCGGGTATGCCGGGCCCCAGATGAGCTGCCACACCGCCCCTCCGCGGGGGGCGGGGGGGGGGGCGCCAGGCCCCGGGGGCATGCCTCAAGTATGTGGGAGGTGACGCCCTGCCTTCAGAGATCCGGTTCTTAAGGGAAGATGGCAATATCAGTAGGTCAGGGGTGGAAGTGGAGGGGTGGAATTAAAGAGGGGAGAAACAAAAGAATACTACAAAAAAGAAAACTATAGGTCAATATCTCTGATGAATATAGATGCAAAAATTCTCAACAAAATACTAACTGGAATTCAACACCACATTAAAAGAATCGTACATCATGATCAAGTAAGAATTATCCCTGCTCTTCAAGGATGACTTGACATATGCAAGTTAATAAATGTAATACACTACATTAATAGAATTAAAGATAAAAATCATACGATCATCTCAATAATGCTGAAAAAGTTTTACATTTGACAAAATGAAAAATACATTTTGTCAAATGTAAAACTCTCAACAAATTGAATAAAGAAAGAATAAACCTCAACATAATAAAGGCCATATAAGACAAGTCCACAGCTAACATTGTAGCCAATGGTGAAAGAAAGAAATCTTGTCCTCTAAGGATCAGGAACAAGACAAGGGTGCCCACTTTCACCACTCCTGTTTAACATGGTACTAGAAGTCCTAGTCAGAGAAACAAGGCAAGGAAGAGAAATAAAAGGCATCTGAATCTGAAAAGAAGAACTAAATTGTCTTTGTTTGCAGATGACATGATTTGACATATAGAAAACCCTGAACACTCTACTAAAAATCTGTTAGAACTAATTAACAAATTCAGTAAAGTTGCAGAATACAAAATCGACATACAAAACTCAGTAGCATTCCTGTACAAAATAATAAATTATCTGAAAAACAAATAAAATAATCTCACAATGGCATCAAAACAATAAATTACTTAGGAATAAATTTAACCAAGGAAGTGAAAGATCTCTACACTGAAAACTATAACACATTAACAAAAAATTTTGAAGAAGACAACAAATAATGAGAAGGTATTCTGTGTTCATAGATTAGAAGAATGAATATTGTTAAAATGTGCATACTATCCAAGGCCATCTATAGATTCAGTTCAATCACTATCAAGATTCTAATGGCATTTTTTACAGAAATAGAAAAAACAATCCTAAAATTTATTGGAACCACACAAGACCCCAAATAGCCAAAGTAATTGTGAGAAAGGAAAACAACACTGGAGGCATCACATTTTGTGATTCCAAACTATATTACAAAGCTATAGTAGTTAACATAGTATGGAACTGGCATAAAGACAGACCCATAGACCAACAGAACAGAATTGAGAGCCCAGAAATAAACCAATGCATATACAGTCAACTTATATTGGACAAGGGAGCCAAGAATACCCACTGGGAAAAGATAATCTCTTTAATAAATGTCATTGTAAAAACTAGATAATCATATACAAATAACAAAACTGGACCTGTATTCACATAATGGATCTGCATCATTCACAAAATTAACTCAAAATGGAGTAAAGACTTAAATGTAATACCTGAAACTGTGAAACTCCTAGAAGAAAATATAGACAAAAAACTCTTTGGCATTGGTCTTGACAAAGATTTTTTTCAATGTGACACAAAAAGCACAGCAACAAAAGAAAAACTAAACAAGAAGGACTATATCAAACTAAAACCCCCCTGCATAGGAAAAGAAATGATTAGCAAAATGAAAAGGCAACCTACAGAATGGGAGAAAATATTTGCAAATCATATATCTGATAAGGGGGTTAATATCCAAATATATGAGGAACTCATTCAACTTAATAACAAAAAATAATAATTTGATTTAAAAATGGGCAGAGGATCTGAATAGACCTTTTTCTAAAGAAGACATATAGATGGCCAATGGGTACATGAAAAGATGTTCAACCACACTAATCACCAGGGAAATGCAAATCAAAACCACAATGAGATATCACCTCACACCTGTCAGAATGGCTATCATAAAAAAGACAGGAGCTAACAAGTGTTGGTGAGGATGTGGAGGAAAGAGAACCTTTGCGTGCTATAAGTTGGTGCAACCACTATAGAAAACAGTATGGGAGTTCCTCAAAAAATTAAAAATGGAACTACTAGACAAGCCAGCAATTCCATTTCCGGGCATATATCTACAGGAAATGAAATCGCTATCTGAAAGAGATATCTACACCCCTATGTTCATTGCAACACTATTTACAATAGCCAAGACATGGAAATAACCTAAATGGATGAATGGATAAATAAATGTGGTGTATACATAATGGATTGTTATTCAAGCATAAAAAGGAAGAGAATTTTGCCATTTGTAACAACATAGACGGACCTTGAGGGTATTATACCAAGTGCAATAAGGCAGATAAAGACAAATGCTATATGATCTTTCTTATATATACATTCTTCAAAAAAATAAATAAACCCATAGAAATAGAGAACAGATTGGTGGTTACCAGAGGCAAGGGATAGGGGTGGAGGAAGGTGGTCAAAGGATACAAACTTTCAGTTTTAAGGTAAATAGGTTCTGGGGATGTAACGTACGGCATGTTGACTATAGTTAACAATACCGTATTGTATATTTGAAAGTTAAGAGAATAGATCTTAAAAGTGCTCATCACAAGAAAAAGTGTAGCTATGTGAGGTGATAGACACTAAACTTATTGTGGTAATTATTTCATAGTATATACATATATCAAATCATCTTGTATACAGGTACATGTCAATTACATATACTTATAATTGACACATAATGTTATGCAATGTTATGTGTCAATTACATCTCAATAAAACTAGAAAAATGTTCAAAATTCTTTAGCTATCATCAACTACATCATGAAAGACATGTTCCATTGGTCTGTAATAGTCAAAGTCAACTACAGGGTCTACAATCCAAGATCACTGGCCTTGCCACTACATTATAGCTGTGAGAGACCCAAGACTCAGGTCCACAGGGTCTTGTTTCTATGTGAACTTTTTAAACTTTCACTGTCTTTACTGTTTATCTGACTTTTCACATATTCCTTCTTCCTGTTACATAAATGCTATATGCCTACTCTACATCTCTACAGAATAGCTAATAGTCAAATCAAAACTAACATGTCCTAAAATTCTCCCCCTAACCTGCCTTGCCCACAACCTTGCCCATCTCAGTTAAAGGTAGCTCTACTCTTTCTGATGCTCAAGTGAAAAAGCTTGAAATCACCCTTAGCTCCTCTTTATCTCAAACTGCATGCCCAGTCCATCAACACATTTTGTCAGCTCAGCCTTAGAAATATACCCAGAATCCAACCACTTCTCTATCTCTATCGCTGCCACCCCTGTGCAGGCTGCCCTCTTCTCTCCTGGGATTACTTTCACCCAGATTCCTTACAGTTACTCTCAACACAGGCTGACTAGACCTGTGATCAACTAAGTCAGATCAAAACCCTTCCACTGGTTAAAACTCTCCAGTGGTTCCTCATCTCATCTAGAGTAAAATCTGTTCATGTGAGATCTTAAATTTGTTTGTTATGTTGTTGCTGTTATTTTTAGTTTTTGTGAAAGATGACAGTGGCCTGAAGTAAATAGTAGTGGTGGAGATGGAGAGGGACAGATAGACAAAAGAGGCGAAAAGAGGAAATGAGGAAAAAAGTAGGCAGTCGAATATAACAAATTTCTTCATTATAATAACTTCTACCACTTCATAGCTTAGAAAGTCTTCCCTTCTCCAGAGATTTGATGAATAGTCATTTGAGATTTTCATGTGCTTCTTTCTTATAGGGTGAACATTTTTGTCTGCTGCTACCATCTCTAAGACACAAAGATCCTGTGAACCCTTTGCTTCCACTGAGCCAAAAAAAAAAAAAAAAGCTTTAGAGAAGAGAAGTAGAGAAGAATGGGGATTTTCATTTTCCCTTTTGATGCCAGCCTACTTTTGTGTGTTAGAATCAATCTGTATTGCACTGATTATACCAACTTATTTATTCTTATGTTTGTACAGAATCAGGAAACTATAATTAATGGATATTTGTTCATCGATAATTATCTTCTTTTAGTCGGAGTCAAGATAAACAATCTATCAATGACTTTTAGAAGAATATTTGACAAAGATATTAAAACTTATCAGTTCATTTTAAATATTTCCAGTATCTGGTCAATAGAAAGATTTATCATATTTTTACCATTTTTATAAGTCTCACGGAGAAATCCTAATTTGTTTTAGGAGACCCTCCTAAATACATAAAAAATTCCCTTCCAACTCTTAAATTACGGCTCACTCATTCTAAGAGAGACTGATTTAGGCGAAAATTGACCGTGCTATTGACATTAGCAGTGGAAATAATGGCACTTACTTTTTAAAAAATGTAACTGGAGGGAGGAAACGTTTTTGAACACCAACATGCTAAACAGCATCTCATTATTCAATTACGATGATATCCGTATAAATCAGAAAGCTCTTTAACGGGCTGAAAGATAAGGTATTACCTGCACAAATAAGACATTTTAAATATTTGAACAAGGTTTCTCTAAGTTGTCTCAATATCAATTAGTGATACATTGCTTAATTTACACAGAAGCTGAGTTTGGAGAATATAACTGTATCTTGCTTAGCATTAGATTTTTCAAAACTTTGGAAAAAATGAAAGTTTTTACATATCTTTGGACAATTCACTACACTAATGGAGAACAGATGTGAACTTGCCGTGTGCTCTACCTGAAAGAAAGGGAGCAACATTAACCCCAAAGGAAGGCTCGAATTGAGGTCCCCAGTCACACTTGGTTTTATCCAGACATGGCTTGTCCAAACAAGCTCCAAAGTCAAGGCTGAATCCAAAAATCTTCTCAATTTAAACAATGTTTTTGATCAATTTTAATCTTCCAGGAGGCACCACCAACTTAGGTATAGAAACTTGAAATATCTTGTACACAGTAGAGTTTCTTTTTTTTTTTTATCTTAGATTTTCCTCTCTTAAATACCCATATTCTACATTCTAGGGTTTGCATCACAACTTCAAGAACTTTGACCAGATGCCCTTTAACCTGGCCTTGCCTGTCTGGGCCTGCCACACACACTTTCCTTCCTGGGTATCTGCCAAATGCAAGTCATCTTCCAGCTAGTGCTCTCAGCTTGGTCCTTGATGGCACAATGGCCCAGGATACCCGATGACAGCTGGACCTGCATTCTCCTGTGGGTCAGCATCCCTCAGTGCCCACTCAGGAGAGTTCCGATGACCCCATATTACCTACCGTTTTGCAGTCTACTCTATAGTTCAGTAAAACCAGCCTGAAATCTCAAACCTATAAAGGGCTTGATGGCTTTTCCAGAGCTTCCTGTGCCGTGGGACCTCCATATTATGGGTAAGGTGTTAAACAATAGTGACTCTCCTGACAACAGTAAGGCTCCAGATGGTTCATCCCTATTTTCCTTTTTCTTCAGCCAGCTTTGTACACATGTCAAGACATCATCCCCTTATTGGAATGAATTTTTTTAAAAACATCCTCTATATGAAATGTTGTCAGTGTCACCACCTCAAGCCCTGCAGCTACAAATGATATCTAGGAAAGTCCAATCAGTCTGATTCCTCCCTTCCCTCTGCCTCTCAATTGCCTGTATCTTTTTTATTTCATTTTTTTTTTTTTTATGTGCTGGGAACTTACATGCTTCATTTAAGTAATTTTTTAACAAAAAAATTCTAACATTATGTCATATTTCTTTCAAATTCTTTGTCTTTTGTTTTTGTTGTGTAAGAAATAAAACATTACTACTAAAAGTGAAGCCCCCATTTCCAATCTCCACTTCTCCTTCCAGAAGTAACTGGAAGTTAATGTGCATCCTTTCTGTTAATATTGATATATCTGTACTATATATGAATATAATTTATATTATCTTTCTTACTTTTAATCTTTGCATTATGTCATATAGTACAC
>NW_011888977.1:656034-656650 GCF_000151845.1 Pteropus vampyrus | reverse complement strand
TCTACTGTACATAAATTTCTAATATTTTTAGTTCTGTATTATTTAATTTTCTTTCATTTGAGTAAATTCACTAAATATTTATATGAATTCTAATTATTTTTTCACTGCATATATTTTAAAGAATTACACACAATGCTTTAGAAATGTTTACAGTTAGTGCTGATCTTATATTTGAAATTATATTACTTTATATTACAACCTCCTCCAATGGTTGGTATGAAATGCCAGCAGATTGTATGAGGTCTTCTTTTGTTTAGATACCATCTTTAGTGTCAATAAACCCACTGTAGAATGTCTTCACAGCTGTATATCTTAGCCTATCTTGAAAGTGATTGGGATTTAAATACCACTAAGGTTCGTACATCATCTCATTTTTAATGAGCCCGTGAAGCATCTGAGCAAAGATTTTTAGTAATCAAATTTCTATACAGGAATCCTTCAAGCACTTGAATGTAAGTCTTTGGCATTTACCCAATTAGCGATTACTGATGTGAATGCTAAACAAGCATCATTTTTGTTTTGCAAAGATTTTTAGTAATCAAATTTCTATACAGGAATCCTTCAAGCACTTGAATGTAAGTCTTTGGCATTTACCCAATTAGTGATTACTGATGTG
>NW_011888977.1:653710-655194 GCF_000151845.1 Pteropus vampyrus | reverse complement strand
ATTTAATTTTCTTTCATTTGAGTAAATTCACTAAATATTTATATGAATTCTAATTTTTTTCGCTACATATATTTTAAAGAATTACACACAATGCTTTAGAAATGTTTACAGTTAGTGCTGATCTTATATTTTAAATTATATTACTTTATATTACAACCTCCTCCAATGGTTGGTATGAAATGCCAGCAGATTGTATGAGGTCTTCTTTTGTTTAGATACCATGTTTAGTGTCAATGAACCCACTGTAGAATGTCTTCACAGCTGTATATCTTCGCCTATCTTGAAAGTGATTGGGATTTAAATACCACTAAGGTTCATACATCATCTCATCTTTAATGAGCCTGTGAAGCATCTGAGCAAAGATTTTTAGTAATCAAATTTCTATACAGGAATCCTTCAAGCACTTGAATGTAAGTCTTTGGCATTTACCCAATTAGTGATTACTGATGTGAATGCTAAACAAGTATCATTTTTGTTTTAAAAATATTTAAAATGTTACCTTTCACTGAAAAAAAAAAAAGACAATTAAAAGACAAAGACAAGTTAAAAGACAGAGGCACTAAATTTTTTTAAAAATCAACTATAAATTATTTACAAGAGCTATATTTTAAAATGTAAGAATACAAGAAATTTGAAAATAAAAGATGGAAAAAAGATATATACCCTGTAAACACTAACCAAAAGAAAGCTGTGTGGCTATGTCAATACTGGTAGATCAACAAAAGGCAAAAAGTATTACCATAGATAAAAACAAAAAATTAATGATACCCAATTCGATTAATGGAGGAGAGAAAAAATTCTAAATTTGCATGAAACTAATAATATAGACTCAGAATATACAAATAAAATTTGAAGAAACTCTAGGGGGAAATAGACAAATTTACAATTATAGTCGATTTTAACAATTCTTGTAGCAGATAGAATAGACAAACAAAAAACAATCAGTGAATGTACTGATTTGGATAACACAACAACAAACTTAGCTTAATGAAAATGTATAGAACTCTGCATTCAACTAAAGAACACATTTAAAGCAAGTTTCAACTGATATCATTTGATGTCTGAAATCATAGAGGATTTTTCTAATCATAATGTAATCAAATTAAAAAGCAATAAGGCAACTAGAAAAATCCTGTATGTTTGCAAATTAATAACATGAGTCATAGAAGAAATTACAGTGGAATTTTAAAACACTTTGATTGATTAATGAAAATACTACATAGCAATGTATAAGCCATACTTAAAAGAAATTTTTGCTTTTAATGAATATATTAAAGAAAAAGAAAGCCTAAAAATCAATGATCTAAGCGTCCACCTCAAGAAGTTAGAAAAACATTAACCCAAAAGAAATTAGAATGAAATAAGAGTAGATATTAATGAAATATGGAGCTAGAATATGGTAAATAGAATCAACAAAAGCAAAAGTTGTTTTTTGAAAAGACTAATCAAATGGATAAACTCCGAAAAAGATTTTTTAAAAGGTA
>NW_011888977.1:639380-653120 GCF_000151845.1 Pteropus vampyrus | reverse complement strand
TGGTAGATCAACAAAAGGCAAAAAGTATTACCATAGATAAATACAAAAAATTAATGATACCCAATTCAATTAATGGAGGAGAGAAAAAATTCTAAATTTGCATGAAACTAATAATATATACTCAGAATATACAGACAAAATTTGAAGAAACTCTAGAGGGAAATAGACAAATTTACAATTATAGTCAATTTTAACAATTCTTGTATCAGATAGAATAGACAAACAAAAAACAATCAATGAATGTACTGATTTGGATAACACAACAACAAACTTGGCTTAATGAAAATGTATAGAACTCTGCATTCAACTAAAGAATACATTTAAAGCAAGTTTCAACTGACATCATTTGATGTCTGAAATCATAGAGGATATTTTCTAATCATAATGTAATCAGATTAAAAAGCAATAAGGCAACTAGAAAAATCCTGTATGTTTGCAAATTAATAACATGAGTCATAGAAGAAATTACAGTGGAATTTTAAAACACTTTGATTGATTAATGAAAATACTACATAGCAATGTATAAGCCATATTTAAAAGAAATTTTTGCTTTTAATGAATATATTAAAGAAAAAGAAAGCCTAAAAATCAATGATCTAAGCATCCACCTCAAGAAGTTAGAAAAAACATTAACCCAAAAGAAATTAGAATGAAATAAGAGTAGATATTAATGAAATATGGAGCTAGAATATGGTAAATAGAATCAACAAAAGCAAAAGTTGTTTTTTGAAAAGACTAATAAAATGGATAAACTCCGAAAAAGATTTTTTAAAAGGTACAAATAACTGCTTTCAGGAATGAACAAGGTGATGTCACTATAGATCTTATAGACATTATACAGAGGATATTAAAACAACGTGAATAATTAAATTTCTAAAAGTATGGAGATTTTTCTAGTTATCTTTTTCAAAAACTGGTGTCTAGCTTATAGTAATGTTGACAGAGAATGGACTCTATATGAAATCAATTCTTTGAAATTTATGGCTCAGTATGTAATCAATTTTTTAAAATATTCTAAGTATGTTTAAAAAGAATCTTCATTCTGCAGGTACTGGATACAAGGTTTATATAAGCCATTTAGGTCAAGTGTATCAAGAATCCTATTGTTACATCTTTTTTATTTTTTTGTCTGCTTGTTCTATTAGATAGTAAGAGATATTTTAAATTTTCCACTGTGAGTGAGAATTTACATACAGTAATACCCCCTAACCCATAGAGGATATGTTCTAAGATCCTCCACAAAGGATGTCTGAAACCGTGGATGGTACCAGTCTCTATATATACTGTTTTTTTTCTATACATACTACCTATGATAAAGTTTAATTTATAAATTAAGCACAGTAGGAGGTTAACAATAATAACTGATAATAAAATATAATAATTATAACAATATACTGTAATAAAAGTTATGTGAGTATGGTCCCTCTCTCTCAAAATATCTTATTGTTCTGTACTCACCCTTTTTGTGATGATGCAAGATGATACAACGGCTACAGGATGAGTGAAGTAAGCTGAATGATGTAGGCATTGTGATGTAGAGCTAGTATACTATAAGGGTTACTTAAACACAAGTACTGCAATAAAATAACAGTAAATCTGATAACTAAGATGTCTACTAAGGAACTAATGGGCAGGTAGCATCATACAGAGTGGATACGCTGGACAAAGAGATGATTCACATACATCCCTAGTGAGACAAAGCAGGACAACAGGAGATTTCATCATGCTACTCAGAGTGGCATGCAATTTAAAATTTATAAATTGTTTGTTTCTGGAATTTTCCATTTCATATTTTCAGACCATGGTTGACTGCTAGTACCTGAAACTGCAGAAAGCAAAACCACAAATAAGTGGGGACTATTGTATTTCTATTTGTAGTTTTGTCAATTTTAGCTTTATAGAATTTGAGGCCTGATTCTATTTGTCTGTTGTCAAGTCAGCCATCAGTCTAGTTACTTTCACCCTTTTGAAAGTAATCTTTATTTTTTCTATAGCTGTTTTTATTTTGTTTTTTTTAAATTAAAATAGAAATTTATTTAAATGTTTCTTTTTTTAATTTTTATTTTGTTATTAGTTTCAAGTATATAGTACATTGGTTAGACATTTATAGTTTATAAAACGATCCCCCAGTTGCTCTCTCTCTCCTCTGGCTCTCCACCTAGCCATTTCATTAATGCTAACTGCATTCCCCATACCCATGCTCCCCATCCCTGTGACCATCTATCAACTACTAATCTGTCTTTCTTTAACCCTTCACTCTTTTCTCCCAGCCCTCCGACTCCCTTCCCTCTGGCCGTCACCAGATTGTCTACATTTGTGAGTCTGTTTTTTGATTAGTTTGTTCTTTTTGTTCCTTAGATTCCACATATAAGTGAAAATATATGACATTTATCTTTGTCTGACTTATTTCACTCAGCATAATAACCTCTAGGTCCATCCATGTCATTGCATATGGTTTGATTTTATTTTTTTAATGGCTGAGTAATATTCCATTGTATATATGAACCATAACTTCTTTATTCAGTTGTCTGTTGATGGATATTTAGGTTGCTTCCATATCTTGGCTATTGTAAATGGTGCTACCATGAATATTGGGGTGCATAGATCTTTACGAATTATTGTTTTGGTTTTCTTTGGATAAATACCCAGAAGTGCAATCGCTGAGTCAAAAGGTATATCCATTTTTAATTTTTTGAGAAATCTCCAGACTATTTTTCACAATGGCTGTGCCATTTGCAATCCCACCAACAGTGTATGAGAGTTCCCTTTTCCTGGCCAACACTCGTTGTTCTTTGATTTATTGATGATAGCCATTCTGACAGGTGTGAGATGATAATCATTGTGGCTTTAATTTGCATTTCTCTGATAATTAGTGACCTTGAGCACCTTTTCATATGTCTATTGGTCATCTATATTTCCTCTTTGGAGAAATATCTCTTCAGATCTTCTGCCCATTTTTTAATTGAATTATTTGGGTATTTTTGTTGTTGAGTTGCATGAGTTCTTTACATATTTTGGACATTAACCTCTTATCAGATATATCTTTAGTGAACATCTCCCATTCAGTGAATTCTTTTTGTTTTGTTTACAGTTTCCTTTGCTGTACAAAAACTTTAGTTTGATGTAGTCCTATTTGTTTATTTTTTTCTTTTGTTTCCCTTGCCCAAGAAGATAAATCTGAAAAGAAATTACCATTAGCAGTATCAGAGAGTTTACTGCCTGTGTTTCTTCTAGAAGTTTTATGGGTTTGGGTCTTAAATTTAAGTCTAATCCATTTTGAGTCTATTCTTGTATACGGTATAAGAAAGTCGTCCAGTTTAGATTTTTCTCTTTGTCATTAGTCTTCAACAGTTTAAAAAAAAAAAAAAACATGTATTACAAGGTGTTGTTTTATTTGTATTTACCCTAAAGTTTTCAGTCTTCAAGAATCTATGCCTTGATATCTTTTAAACAAATTCTTAGCTATTATTATCTATTCAAATATTATTTGTCACATTCTCTCTCCTCTCTTGGAATTACATAAATGTTGAACTTTCTTACTATATTTACTAATCTCTCATCCTTTCTTCTGAATTTCCCCTTCTCTATGTAGGTAATTCGGGATATTTTCTCCTGATTTCCCATCTGGCATTCTGTTATTCAGATGCAAAATTGGCATCATCTGGGAGCTTGTTTTAAATGCAGAATCTCAGTCTCAGCAGGCCTACTGAATTATTGATTAAGGAGCATTGAAATATCCAACCATAATTTAGATTTGTATATTTCTTCTTGCAGTTCTATCAGTTATTGGGTGAGTAAACATTTAGAATAGTTATTTCTTCTTGTTTAAATGAGTTTTACCATTATGAAATGATAATTCCTATATTACTTTTTTATCTAAAATCTAGTTTGTCTGATATTAATATAGCCATCCCAACTTTCTTTCAACTAGTGTTAGTATGGTATATCTTTTTTCATTCTTTTTCTTTTAATGCATTTGTGTCTTTATATTTGAAGTGTGTTTCTAGTAAACATTTGGTTGATTCTTGCTTTTTTATTCATTCTTGAGACTCTGCCTTTTAATTGAGGTGTTTAGGTCATTTACATTTAATGTGATTGTTGATATGATTAGATTTAAATCTATACACTTGCTACTTGTTTTCTACTTATTCTTTCTGTTTTTTGTTGCCTTTTTCCTCTTTTTCTTTCTTCTCTTGAATTAACTGAAAGTCTTTCATGATTCCATTTTATCTCCTTTGTTGGCTTATTAGACATAACTCTTCCTTTTCTTATTTTAGAGTTTGCTCTAGAGTTTATAATACATATTTGACTTATCCCAATACACTTTCAAATGATATTGTACCACTTCATATACATTATAAGAATCTTATAATAATATACTTCCATTCTGCAATCAAAACCTTTATAATGTTGTTGTCATACATTTATTATAAATCTAATTTATTTTATAATCTCTGCTTGTCTAATTCTGTTATGTATTGTTTCTGCTGGCTCTTTCATATGATTACTTCTTTTTTGTCTATTTCGTGTCTGTTTTGTTTGTTCAATTTAACTGTGTGCTCATATTTTTTTTAGAACTTCATCTAGGTAAATTCTTTGAGCTTGTAAGGAAGATATGTTCTTCCAGAGAGAGAATTTTCACTGGTTTCTGCCTATTGCTCCGGAGTGCTACCAGAATGGGAACATTTTATACTAAAACTTCAGACAAAGATTTTTTTTCAGACCATCTACATGGTGTGAAATTTGGGTGCAAACAACTTTGAGGACTTGTTTGTGGTTACAAACATGCAGGAGTGATAGCTTCCCATCCTATCTTAGCACTACATTTCAAGATCGATAACTTTCCATAAAATTCTTTGACAGTAGCAGGGTGAGTTTATATCTAGTTTATCCTTGCTTTAAGGGTGTAATCTATGGCATCTCAGTTTTATGATGGAGGTCTCCTATTCGACTCCCTATTTTGGTTGAGCTCCAAGTTGTGCCCTGCACTCCACAGCCAAAAAGGAAGTAAAAATCAAACTTCAGGTTCATCTTATTTAGCAAGTACTCCAAGGGTTAAGCATATATGCTCCTCTTTCTGAGGTCCTCTATTTACTCGGTTTTTTATTTGAGTGCTTCTTAATTTCTCACCAGCTCATTGATATATTTAATAATTTATTTAAATACTGTTTTAATCTAGCATTTCTAGATATTTTTAAGGGAAAATGTGGCCACTATACCTCATCCATTGCAAAGCCAATAATGGACATCCTCTAGAATAATGTTCATGAAACACCAGCCAGATCATTTCTCTTTACTCCTTAAACATCTTCATGACTTCCCATTGCTTTTACAATCACATGGAAACTCCTTAGCTTGATAGCCAAAGACCTTCTGATCTGGCCTCTGCTCATCTCTCTAGCCTCACTGCCTACACTGCCATCATTCTCATATCTCTCTAGCCTCACTGCCTACACTGCCATCATTCTCATATCTCATATCATTCTACACTGCCATCATTCTCATATCTCCCTATCTTTTGTGTGTAATCTCTTCTCTCAGCTTAAGAACTGCTTTCCCAGGAAGCTACCCACAACTCAGTCTGGGTATGTGTTCTCTTTGTCTGTTTATAAACACTACAGTGCTTACCCTCACTGGCACTGTAATTATCTGTTTGCTAGATTTGTCCCTACAGAAATTGCAGAATATATTTTTCTAGTACAAGCTACAGCCCATAATAGGTATTCAACAAGTATTTCTTAAGTAAATAAATAAACAAACCATTCTTGCTATCGTTCAGAGGTTACTGAGTGCTACAATGGACTGAGAAGATTTCATAAGGGATAGGGGAGTTGAGCTAGAATACCTTATAATAAAGATTTAAACTTAGAAAAGATTTAGATAACCTTAATCTGATATTAATTTTTCAAAAAGTTCAAAGTCTTAAAATTTCTCACAAGTCATATGTTTTGAACCATTTCTGCAGAAAAACCTCAGGCAGTTCAACTGAAAAAGCACTGTCTTCACAGGCTTAGATCTCCCTCACAAAATTCTGAGCAGCACAGGATGTTCATTTCTGATTTGTTTAGAAAAACAGCATGTGGTGGGTCAGGTCTCACTGAGCAGAACAAAATGAAGGAGGATTTTCTATTGGGGAATGGGATAGAATTGAAGATGTAGGAGGAGATTTGACCCTTTTTTCTAAACATGATGATTGATTTGTGCTAGAGTTGACCTGAATATAATCTAGGCAGAAGCATTAATCTTTACTAATACTGGTTATAGAGAACTGTCCATACTTTTTCTTCTCCCTTACAGAACTACCAGCTGCATTTTTATCCTTTATGATAACCAGAAAAGTCCAATTTGAAATATAAACCCAAGAAACACAAAAATTCCAACTGGAACAAGAAATCATATGCCAAGGTGTTAATTTTCACTGTTATTGTTCCTGCTGTTATACTGTTAATTGATACAACCTATTTATTCATAAATAAATGTATTCGTAGCAAAAATATGGATAATCAAACCTGATGTAAATGTCCCTCTAAAGATTTTAATTTCTTCAACCTTAGAAAATTCCTAAATATCATTATAATTCAGTAGCTGGAAAAGAATCTTTCTTAATTTACAGTACTTTATGCAGTTCGGTGAATGTAAACTTTCTTAATTTGATAATTTGGTGTGGATTAGTATATTTTTAATGCTATACAGTAGAGGCATTAAAATTAAGTATGCATGGTATATCACTCAATTACTATGCTAATACATTTATCTGTTGGCCACTATAATGCCCTAAAAAGCTTCATACATTTGATGGCATTTAAAATATTGTATATTAAAATTTATGGTTTCTATATTGCAGTTCACTAAAACCAAGAGCAAATAAAGAAATTTCAAATTCCAAGAAATTAACATGATAGAATGGTGTGACCAAAACTAAATGATGCTGGATTACAGCTATCCACTTTGTACACCAATCTCTTTGAGACATCTGGCATTTCGACCCCGGCCAGACAAAAAGGCTATCTTTAAATGGGAGCTGCTTTAAAATGGATTTCTGCATCACAAATAGCTAGCCACATCCCAGACAACACTTCATGCCACCCAAGGTTTTTCAGGGGACACACATACCATGAAGTCAATAATAAGACAACTTTCCCCAGGGGGCATCCTAACACACAGAGAGAGACTGGGCTTTCTGCTCCTGGCAAAGCTTACATGCCAGGCTGTTGCTCTGGAGCTCACAGCAATAATACTTTATTACATCTGTGTTCACAATGGAATATTAGTATAAGTCTTGTTTTTTCTCTTGCAGATGTAGAAAATAAGGAAGCTCCCAACACAATGCCGGCAACCAAACCTAACTTTAATTATTTTAGTATAACAAATCAACTGATATCCTTGAACATGATATTTAATCTCTTAGAGTCACAGTTCTGCCATCCGCAAATTTGAAATCAGCTTAATGGCCTCACGGAGTTGTAAGAAAGTTCATGAAGAGCTGCGCACATCACAGTTCCCCCATCTATATAGCAGATCTTGGGGACAAGGACTCCAGTAGTTCTTGGCACATCATGTTAGTTAAATGTTAGTTAAATGTTCTAGTTATATTTTGTTAGTTAAATGTTAGTTAAATGTTCTAGTTATATTTTGCTTCCTAAACAATTATCCCAAAACTTAGGAGCTTCAAAATAACATTTATTATCTCACATAGGTTCTGAGGATCAGGAATGTGGCAGCAGCTTAGCTGAGAGGTTCTAGCTGAGAGTCTCTCATGAGGTTGTAATCAACCTGTTAGCCAGGGTTTCTGTCACCACGAGGCTCAGCTGGAGCAGGAGAATCCACTTCCAATCTCACTCACATGCTTATCGTTGGGCCTGTTTCCCACTGGCTATTGGCCGGAAGCTTCAGTTTCTCTGAGCATAGTGCTCTCCTTTGGATTTCTCAGGACACAGCAACTGGCTTCCCTCAAAGTAAGCAAGGGAGAAAGCAAGGGAGAGCCTCCAAATTGGAACCCACAGCATCTTTGATGGTCAAATCTTAGAAGTAACACAGCTTCATTTCTGCCATATGTTATTAGTCACACAGATCAATCCCAATACAATATGAGAAGAGACTACACGAAAGTACGAGTACTAGGAGGTGGGGATCATTGGAGACCATCTTGGATGCTGGCTACCATATTAAATGAATGAATAAAGATGTCCTTAAAGAAATGTGTATGGTCTGTTTATCTAATTTCCATGAGGAGGGTTTCCCCTAAATACTCCTGGCCTCTTATCCTACCTTTTACTCTTTGGCCTCAGCTGGGAATGGGGTACAATGATAGGTGACAGCCACTGGTCCATATTTCTTGATTTAATGGCACTAACCTATTTAAATTTATGAGTTTAAATGCCTTCTTCCCTTTGAACTAGTTCACAGCAGAAATCTTAGTTAAGTGAGTCTACTTTGCAGACACAAACTTGTCTTCAGGTGGATGGTTCCAAAGTTTAAACTGGCTACAGGGAGTCAAAGAAGACACCTGGCCTGGATGTCTGGCCACTTTTCAATATATCATTGTTGTAATGGAGGTGATACTCAATCTCCTCCATTGGGCAGGCAACAAGGGCACCGTTTATCTGCATCACATCTCTCCTTCATTGGTTTTGAAAATGGGAAGGGAACAAGGGCACCGTTTATCTGCAACCCAGACCCCAGCAAAAGGTAACACCATACTTGAATGAGGAAATTTCATCAAATAGCACTGGGATATTCAAGGTTTTAGTTATTTGCACTCAAATTACAATGGAATAGCCATAAAATGCTAAGGGATTGCAATTTTATAAGGTTCAATCACTTCTGTTTTTACATAGCACTTGACTCCAGCTGCATCTACTTTTATGATCTGATTTTTTAGTTCCTGTGAGATATTAATGTAATTTTTCAACTTTGATATACTTATCCCCCACATTTTAATGTTTCTGGGATCAATGACAAAAGAAACTTGCCAGTACTTTCTTCTGTTATTATAGGTACAATGCACTCTAAAATTAGTGGTGTTTTGGAATCAAAGAAATGTAAATTTATGGCACCGGGTTTATGCAGCTCTTCCAGCTTGAACTTCTAGGTCAAAATTGTTCAACAATAACATTTGGTATGCTTTTCCTGATGGTTTTTGATATATAAGTTGCCTATGTCTCCTAGCAATCTTGATTGGCTTTAATTTCTTGGGAGACTTGGGGAATACTAAACCAACAACATGGCTAGCCAGATAGGCCATTCTCACTGAAAAGAGTGGGGACTTCACTAGAGGCCACATGATATCCTTTGTTGCTAGGCTATCCTGAATTCCTGCTGGGGTTATCAAAGGAGTGAGCCCTTCTTTTTGTGCCTCTGAGCCCTTGAAATTGACCTTGATGTAATTCCTCCTAGGTAAGGTAGGCCCGGGACCCCCCAGAGAGGTAGTAGAGGAAGGAAGTTGCTTAGAACATCTCAATGCTGGAAGCAAAGCCTAGAGAAAAGGTATTTGACTAGAGTAGTAGAATATGCTGTAATACTGGTCTAAGAAAAAAGGAAAGTAGCAGTGAGTGATGATACCACCTGTGAAAAAAGGATGGAAAATGACAAGTTGCAGCTTTGGGGAATTACGTATGAAAATTGGAGATGATGTGTATGTATGAAAATTGGAGATGATGTGGAAGCAGCTAACATTCTCGACTATATCTAACATTTCTTTACTACATCAATACAAGTAAAAGCATCAGTAAATAAAAGATTTAAGGGAAAGATTCAACTCATCCTGTAAGAACAGAATTCATGGCTAATCTTGCTGTCTAGGAAATATGCTCCCCTCTTTTGAAAGTATTTAGATTCAAAAGAATTTCTGTATTGGATTTATCTACAATCCCAGGCAGAGGTGAAAGTAAATATAAATTAGAGACAAAGAGTTTACTATAAGCCATAATATGACCCACAGCAAGGTGGAGGGTCTAGTAGTGATAAGACCTCACTAACCAGACCAAGAAAAGGGATGATCTCAGGCCAAACATTCTCAAAGTGATTTATGGAAATTTTAATTTGGAGGTCCAATGAAGGATAGTTACTCTGAGCAGTTATATTATTGCATGTATAAAATAATTTCTTTTGTAGTCCCTGTAGCTTCATTTTATTACTGCATAATCATAAAGCACAAGGAGAACACCTACTCCATCTTTTAGGGCTGTCACTCACCCCTCAGATATAGGTGAACTTCTGGGAACCATGTTAGTACCACATGACCAGGCTCTCTGGCCATAAGTGGTTGGACCAGGAGTTGACAAGTGTCCAGATGGGCCAATCTGATGCTGAGAATGAGAAGTTAGTTTAGCCTGGACTATTGCCTTGAATGACAAGACATAAACCTAGAAACTGGGGTGTGTCTGTCACAGCCCCTGAGGCAGGAAGAGAGAAATGAAGCTGACTCCCAAGATAAGTGGAGGCAAAGGACCTGGGTGAGGGAGAAAACATAGGTATAAAGGGTCCTGATGGATTCTGGTTCCAGTCCTTCCTGAGGCCTAAGACTCAGCTATATGCCTTACCTCTGGACTCCATTAAATGGCTTCCTATTGTGCAATGAATGTAGTTCCCTCTGTGGACTTATGCTAGCTTGAACTTGTTTATATTACTTGACACCAAGAATCTTAACCAAAATAGGCTTATAGATTTAATATAACTTAATATACCTCATATTCCTCCTGTCTAACTGTGAACCACATTGTTCCCTGCCCCTCTCCTCTAGTTCAGAGCAAGCCAGAGGGATTAAGGAATTTGGGAGACATATTGTTAATATAAAGATGGGTCTTGTAGTAGAGCAAAAGGCAACTTTTACTATAAGAGAAAACAATTATGACCTCTTTATTTCCTGCTACCTATATTCTCAGCTTTATAGCAGTGATTTATACATGGTAGGTACTATTGAATATTTGTTCAACTGCATTTATGTATATTGAATGAATTTAATGTCTCAAACTAATGTCCAATACGAAGTGTCATAATCATGGGATAACATTAGAGGCATTCTCAGTGAATGAGGAATGAGAAAATGCTTTTTCCTGCTGTTATTTGATTCTGTCCCAGAAATACTAACCAGTACACTAAGCAAGAAAAAGATATGAAATAAAATGTTATGTAAAGTTCTAGGAAGGTAAGAATAGATGTACTTTTCCCTATTCCTCCAGCTAAGTAACAACTAAAAACCTTTGATATTATATGTAAAATTAACATAAGAAGGCTCTGAAAAGCGGAGAGAAAAAGGCAGATTGGCTAGGGATCTGAGGGATAACTACCATATCATCCCCAAGGAACAACATGGTAGTGAATTCTCTGGCTTAGATATCCAAGACTTGTAGCTAAAAAAGCTGCAACCCAGAAACACCAAACTACACAGACAAAAACAAAGGGCCCCAACAAAACTCAGTTCTTTCTAGCCAAAGAACCAGGAAAAAAACTAGCAAGACTGAAAAATCTGACACAATAACTGTTCTACTCCAGCCAAATGTCACAAAAAAAGAACTATGGCCATACCTGCCAGCAAAGGGTGAGTGGGGAGCCTAGACTTTCACCCTCACAGGCTGTAATGAGCGACCCCAACCCCCTATAAGGGTGGTGTCACAGAAGGCTGAATAGGGGACTGGGATTTCCAACCTCATCCTGTAGTAACAAGGCATTCTTCACTCTCTCCACAGGGGTGGTATTAGAGAGACCTAAAGAAGAATTAGGACTTTCACCACTGCCCAGTGGTAATGAGGCTACCACTGACCCTGTGGTGTCAGTGGAGACCATGTGGAGAGTAATAATGAGACACTCTTATTACTCCCAGCCAGGGTTGTGTCAGCAGAGGCCTAGTGGGGAGCCAGAACTCGCACCCCCAACCAGTGATAATGAGGAGCCTCTCCTTTAACAGGTGTCAACAGAGACCAAGTGTGAATCTGGACTTCTACCACCACCTGGAAGTAATGAAGCAGCACCTTTCTTTTATTGGAGCAGTGTCACAAGAAAGGAGCTAAAACAGAAGGTTTAAATAAGATCCAGATTCTCATAATACCTAAAATTACAAGTTTCAACAAAAAAAAAATCACTTATTATACCAAGAACCAGGAAAATCTCAACTTGAATGTAAAGAGATAATCAATCGATACTAACACCAACATAACAAGGATGTTAGAATTAGCTGACCAATATTTCAAAACAGTCATTGTAAAATGTTTCAACAAACAATTATGAACAAGTTTGAAACAAATGAAAAAATAGAAAATTTCAGCAAATACTAGAAGATATAAAGAGGAAGCAAATGGAAATTTCAAAACTAGAAAGTACAACTAAAACGGGCTCAAACATGGAGGGAACAGAGGAGGAAAAAACAAAGGAAAGAATCAGTAAATTTAAGTTACAACAATAGAAATGACCTGATCTGATGTTGTAATAACAATGTATGGTGTTGAATGGGTACTAGACTTATTGGGGTGACCACTTTGCAAGCTATGTAAATGTCTAATCACTGTGTTGTACACATGAAACTAATATAATATTGTCAGTCAATTGTAATTGGAATAAAATATTTTTAAATTTTTAATGGAAAAAAGACATGCTCCTGTCCTCAAAGGAGCCTATAATATAGTTGGTAAGATGTCTAAATAGGCAAACTAATTCCTGCACAAGGCATAATGGAGTAAAGGCTCTCAAGGGCAAAAAAAAAAGGAAAGAAAAGACAGAAAGAAAAAATAAATTACCTGGTCTGAACAACAGAGAGAAAACAGAGTTTTAAAAAATGAATAGAGCTTGTGGGACTATCACAACAAATTTAACACTTATGTCATCAGAATTCCAGAGGAAGATGAGAATAAGGGTGGGGCCAAAAAGTATTCAAAGATGTAATGGTTAAAAATTCCCCAAATTTGGCAAAGACATAACCCTATAGATTGAAGAAGCTGAGAAAATCACAAATATGACAAATTTAAAGAAATCCACACTGAGACACCAAAGTCAAACTTTTTAAAGCTAAAGGCAAAGAATATATTTTCAAAGCAATGAGAAAAACGATATCTTATTTATAGGGGAAAAACAATTTGAATGACTGCAGATTTCTTATCAGAAACCATGGACACCAGAAGGACGTGGCACAACAATTTTGAAGCACTGAAAGAAAAGAACTATCAATCCAGTTTTGTATATCCAGGAAAAACATCCTTGAGGAATAAAGTGCAAATCACAACATTTTCAGATGAAGAAAAACTAAGAGAATTTTTTGCCAGCAAACTATTCAAAACAAATGGCTAAAAGAAGTTCTCTAAACAAATGAAACTATAGAAAATGGAATTTTGGAACATCTAGAAAGAAGAACAATTAAAATAATAAAAATATGGTTAAATACAATACATTTTCCTTCACACCTTCAGTTTTCTAAATTCTGTTTGATAGTTAAATAAATTATAATACTGTCTAATGTGGTTCTAAGGGTATGTACAGGAAACACTTAAGACAATTATAAATGGGGGAGGGCAAAGAGATATAAAGGGAAGTAAGTTTTCTATATGTCATTCAAACTGATAAAACATCAATACCAGTAGACTGCGACAAGTTCTGTCTATATAATACATTTTTTACAATATAATACATTAATATAATACCTAGAGCAACCACTAAGGAAGCTACATAAAGGAATACAGTAAAAAAAAAAAAAACTATAGATAAATTAAAAATGGAATTGTAAAAAATCCATAGGAAGGCAAGAAAAAAAAA
>NW_011888977.1:624382-639330 GCF_000151845.1 Pteropus vampyrus | reverse complement strand
CTTCAGTTTTCTAAATTCTGTTTGATAGTTAAATAAATTATAATACTGTCTAATGTGGTTCTAAGGGTATGTACAGGAAACACTTAAGACAATTATAAATGGGGGAGGGCAAAGAGATATAAAGGGAAGTAAGTTTTCTATATGTCATTCAAACTGATAAAACATCAATACCAGTAGACTGCGACAAGTTCTGTCTATATAATACATTTTTTACAATATAATACATTAATATAATACCTAGAGCAACCACTAAGGAAGCTACATAAAGGAATACAGTAAAAAAAAAAAAAACTATAGATAAATTAAAAATGGAATTGTAAAAAATCCATAGGAAGGCAAGAAAAAAAAACCAGAAGAAATGAACAGAAAACAAAATATCGATAATTACATTTAATGGGATTTCTGATTAAGATGGTTGAGTAGGTAAAAGCTATGCCCACCTCTTCTCATAAACACATCAAAACTGCAACTAAACTACAGAACAACCATCATTGAAAATCACCTGAGGTCTAGCTGAACAGAAGTCCTACAACTAAGAACATACAGACAAGGCCACCTCAAGACCGGTAGAAGGAGTGGATACATGTAACAGTCTCATCACACATCAGTATGTAGTGGATGAAAATTGGTAGGGATATTTCAGCTATGGGGGTCCCCCTGGAGAAGTAAGGGGTCTCAGCCCCATACCAGGCTCCCCAGCCAGAGCTCCAGACTTGGGAAGAGAAGTCCCCATGACCCCAGCTGTGAAAAACAGCAGAATTTGTGGCTGAGTGAAATGAAGGGTGGCCCAAGTCACAGGCATTCTTCTTAAGGCCCACGTGTGAACTTACTCACTGATGGACTCATTGCCTCTGAGTTCCAGTGCTGGGGTAGCAGCTTGAAAGTCACCAGCGACATATGGAGAGGAACTGAATTGTCTGGCTTCTGGTCAAAGGCAAGAGGAGCAGCTTTCTCTGAGAAAGAAGTGCTGGCAGAATCTACTATTTCTTTGTTGAGCCCTACCCGTTCCCAGTGTGCAAACACAGGCAGCCGCCATATCTAAGTCTCCATCAACCTAGTTAACACTTCACCCCATCCTGATGATTCTCAGTGACCCCATTCCACCCAACTTGCATACCCACCAAAGTTAATTCCAGTCGCATTTTAATACATACTGGAGACTTTCCTAAAATCTCTCAAAGGTTCACAAACCCCAAACAAGCAGCATCTGGCCTTGGGGTGCCCTGTACCTCTTGCTGAGCAGCCCAAGCCTGGCACTAACGGCAGCCAGCCTTGGTTCTGGCTTGGCCTCTCCAGGCGCCTTTAAGCCCAGTATGTGTGGTGTCCATCTGTGGACTATTTGGTGGTCCATACCAGGTGGCCCTGGGCAGAGTACAGGCAGTGGCTGAACTTGGCCTGGGGCGGGGCCTCTCCCAGGAGGCCCTGGCCTTCACACCCAGTGGCTGGCTTTAGTCTGAGCCAGGATACCACCCAAAGGGCAGTCAGGGCAGGCACTAGAGCCCTGCTAAAGTGAAATCCATTAATCCTCAGATAAATCTACAAATGTAGAACAATTACAATTAAATCCTTATGGAATTCACCAGGGAAAGGAAACACCTGATTCAGCCAAGAACATTTTACAAAAGAAGGGTAAGAGACTTACCATACCAGATACTGACATGTATCATATAGTTTCAATAATTAAAATATTTCACTTGTGGTAGATTAGACAGACAGACCAGTAAAAGAATAGAACGTTTATAATTAGATTTGTACATATAATGCATACGTACAAATTTAGTATGAGTTTATGTTCATAAAAGAGTTGCTTCATATATTTTGACTGTTTTTCTAGTTTGTGGCAGGAAAGTAAATCAAGCCCTTAGCCTAAAACAGATATCCTTGGTTGCTCTCAAAGAATACACTGTAGGGGTTCCAGGCTATAAGGGGAGACAGCTATGAGGCTGTGGTGATCCAGACAAGAGCTGTGATTTGGAACAGGAGTGTAGCAAAGCTCTGTGCTCAGATTTGGGTGGATTTTGAAGAAAGAACCAGCAGAGTTTGCTAATGGATTAGATGTGTGGGTGAGAAAGAGTGGATTCCAGGATGACTGAGCAACTGGAAAAATAAGAGTCCTGAGCAAGGTAAGCATGGAGAAGGTACAGGTTTTAGTGTGGTTCAGTTTCTATTAGACATCCAAGCGAAGATTCTGAGTAGGCAGAAAATACGAAGCATGCATGTGAACATACACGTCTGCATTTTTCAAATTTTCCATAATGAATCACACTATTTTTATATTATTTTAGCTGAAAAACTGGTTTAAAAAACCATTGGCTATATTGCATTGAATTCAGAACTTCAGAATTATCTTCATTTCTTAGTTAGCAGATTTGACTCCTTAACGGTTCAGAAGAGATTGAGAAATGCTTCTGAGAGATGCAGAGCCAGTTAAGGAGATGACTCCTCAGAGCCCTGAAGAAATCCTCTGTGGAAGGAAGGGTGGGCACCAGCTTGCACACCAGGGAGCATGGTGACAGGCACAATCCAGCCCCCTACATATTGCTTTTTCCTTCTTTAAGCAGAGAACCTCAAGGTAAAGAAGATCTTTCCCCATTCTGCCTAGAAGGACAAATGGCAGCTTGAAAAAGGTGAAGATGCAGTTAGACCAAACACCCAGGGAAGGAAGTGAGTGGAATTCCACATCGATTGAGTATGTGTTACTTGTTTGTATAGGAAATATAAACAGGGATAGAACAAGCAATTCGCCATGCAATAGGGAGAAAAATTAAAATCATAGTCAAGAAGGGAAAAGAAAAGGAATGAACGTTAACAACCACTCAGTTGCCACTTATTTCATCACAACAGGCTGTGAGACAGGAGTCCGAGCTTGCAGAGGGGGAAGTGGCAAACATTCCAACACAAACGCCTAAATGCAGGGGCAAGTCTAAAACATTTAACAACAAACTGATGAGGGTGTCATGGCCAACCACCGTCCTACCCAGGTAGGTGGTAGGGAAATCCACTGAGAAGTGAACTTACATTTTGTCTTAAAAAAATAACCAGAAGTTTCTTACAGGCAAGTAACTCTCCTGACTTTTGTTTTCTAGTAGCCTGAGCTTGAAAAGATTATGAGTAGGAAAAAGAGGCAAGAGGGGAAAAGGTTAAACCTGTGGGGATCCAAAGGAGGGCAGACAGAGAGAGCACAAGTTACCCTTCTGGGGAGGAACTGAGTCAGCAGGTGCCATAAGCAATGGGGAGAGCCAGGCCTCATTAGGTGGTAACAGCTCAGTGTATCCCAAGAGGCTGAAAGCTGGACACCAGTCTCCTAGCATTGGCTGTGATCCTAGGGCCAAGCTTGTAATAGAAACAGTGAGCTACCCACCTTCAAGGGAGCTTGGAAATCAGACCACTGGGTTGATTAAGAGACTGAATATGGATCTCTTTCCTCATCATCCAGGCACTGAGGAAGCTTCCCAGAACCTTATGAGACCTGGAAAAAGGATGCTTTATTCCCACTCTCCAGGATGAATGGGGATCAAACTTCCCTCCAACCCAGCCATGTAGGAATTCAGAATTCAATTTATTTTTATTTAAAGAAAATAAAGGGAAGCATTCTTTCTTATACACAGGGCCTAAAGACTAAGATGAATATCATTCATAGAGGTTTCAGAACCCTTAGTGGTTTATTTATGGAGCAAAACTGGACAGGGTGAGTAGAAAAGATGTTCAACTGGGGCTGTGGATTTATACTCTCCTAGGACGGCTTCCTTCATTATACGAATAATACTTTCACTCCTGCTATGGGCAGCCTCTGGACTGGCTGTTGGCAACACAAACTTTATGAGGACACAGGCCCTGTCATTAGGGACCTCAATCTGGAGGAAGAGGCAGATGTGCCCACAGATGATTCCTGAGCTCTTGGTGGCTGAGAGTTGGGTTTGTCACCATTAATCTCGAAAACACACTTCCTGATGGTCAGCGGTCAATAACAAGGTACTGCCACCCAGAAGCACATGCCTAAATTGTAAGTCAGAAAATTTCAAGGACATAAATAGACTCGAAGGTATGCCTGATTACACCATCTCATATTAGGAACCCTGCTCTCTAAAGGCCTCTATCACAAATACATATTGTGAAATTATAGGGGAATTCCAGGATTCCTTAACAGTGAACCTGAATGGCAACCAAGGATTAGTACCTAAAAGTCTTAGGTTGCAAAAAAATAAAAATAAAATAAAAACAGTCTACATGGAAAAGTTATATGCTTTACAAACTAGCTAAGATTCCCTAGCCCTATATAGAGGACTAGGCAGATATGGTTTTTGTTCTCTTTATCAGCCAGAGAGTCTCATCTAGTAATAAAAGCACTCAATTTGGATCAACCAAGGAGACTTTATTGAAGAGATTATTTACAAAGATGTGGGCAGAGTGTAGGGAAACCACAAAGGAAGGGCAGTGCTCCAGGTCCAGAAAGAAGACTGGGTCCTTTGCCACAGCCGACCCGAAGGAGCAAAGATGTTATGATCTGGAGCCAGAGGCCTGTGTGAAGAGGGCCACCTGGTAAAAGTGCCAGCCTTTAGTAAGGGACTCAGCCAGCCTAAGGCAACCTCACAGGAAGACAGCTGAAGGAAAAAACACCATGGCCTCACTCTTTCCTCCCTCTCATCTCCTCGGGCTCCTTGTTGGTTGAATCCGACCAGACACAGACAGCAAGGAAGGTGGTTAATGTATCTCTACACTTCAACCCGCCGGAACAAAAGTAAGGGTAGAAAAGGATGAAAAAATGGTTGGGAGGGGGGTGGTGGCAAATGGCAGGCATTTGACAAACTCTCCTGAGACCCAGGGAAATGATGGTAGAATAATAGAAAAGATTCACTTCCACACTATGAAGAAAGTAGGAAAAAAATCACTGGTGGACCAGATCTTTTCTACAGAGGTTTGGTTGAAGTGGAGAGGTGTGAGCTAGCTGGGGAGATAGGTGTGAGTTAGCTAGAGAGATAGGACTGAGAAAGCTGTGATTTGAACCTAGGGAGAAGGCCTGTAGCTATGCGTAGGAAATTAGCCATGAGAGGTTCTAGACTCAGAAGTTTCAGGCTTGATACCAAGAGAGAAGTGGGGCTGGAAACAGGAATTAATTAAAGGGTCTGTATTCTGAATAGTCTGCCATCTATGTTCTCAAATCCAAAAGTAAAAAAGTCAGCAACTGGGTATTCATTCTGCCCTGGGTATATGAGCATAACAAGGTAAGTGGCTCTCTCAAAGCTTTAACAATCTAAATAGATCATTGTGAAATTTCAGAATACAAAGAGGACAGAAAGATTTGAAAAGACTCCTAAAGGAAAAACTAGTTAGCTTAAAAATAAAATAAAATCAGACTCACATTTCATTTCTCATCAATAATTTTAGGTGCTTGAAGACAATAGATCTTCAAATTGCTGGAAGAAATTTATACCTAGAATCCTAGACCCGGCCAAATCATTGATCAAGTTTGAGGACAGAATAAAAGCACTTCAGACATACAAACACGGAGGAAGTTTCCCTCCCATGTACTTCTTCTGCAGAAGTAACTTAAGGAGTTATTCCTGTATTATAGGGGCCCCCATGTACTTCTTCTGCAGAAGTAACTTAAGGAGTTATTCCTGTATTACAGGGGCCTAGCCGATACAGAAAACATGGAACCGGGAGAGCAGGGAGGAACTGGAATGTCAGCTGTACAGCAACTGGAGAAACCACCCATCCCTGCTTGGATCAGGAAGACAGTAGGCTTTGGAAAGGAGGTCCCCAGGAAAAGATGTGAAAGGATTCCAGAGGAGAGTATGACTGGGCTTTATAGTAACTGAGAATATGAAAAATGCATAGAATGCAAGGGGGGGCGGGGTAGGGGAGAAGGAAAGATAACTAGAAACTCTAGGAAAATTACACCATAAGGTCAAAACAAAATATTGTGAAACCAGGGCAGAGTTGAGCAGAAAGTCAGTGGATTTGACAAAAGAATGGAATAAATTCTAAGTAATGGAGAAAATAACCTGGAAGGTTAGTAATATAATGAATAAAATATGCCACTTCTTTCATCAAGAATTAAAAAAAAAGTAACCAATGAAGGGGGTGGGGAAAATACACAAGAAAGGTATGATCTAAATATAATGTAGAAGAAAACATGGTGTGACTGTGAGCAATTAGTCAAGTGTAAGAACGAATTCTTTTGAACATTCTTCTGTGAGTAGCACAAGAGTGGGGTCACCAGAATCACTGGGAAGGAATGTAATCTCAGTATCTTCTCAGCTCTGAAACAAACAACATTTGCTCCTTATGATGGACATGTATTTACTGCCTAGAAAATTTTTCCCCAGATATCCATATGGCTTATTCCCTTACCTCTTTCAGGACTTTACTCAAATATCTTTTCAGCGAGACCTTTCCTTACCATTGTATCTACATTGTAAAACACACAGCTGTGTATACACACATGTATACACACACGCCCTCCCTGTACTCTTCCTAGCTTAATTTTTCTCCTAAGCACAACTAGCATACTAAATATCTTACTTCCTTATTTCTTTTCTGTCTCCCCACACTGGAAAGTGTGTTCACGAGGGCAGGATTTTTCTGTATTATTGTATTTACTGCTGTTTCCCCAGCACCAAGAACGGGGATTAGCTCATGAAGTCCGCAATAAATATTTGCATTAATAAATGTTGAATCAAGCCATAGGCAAGTCACGGAGCCATAATTGTGTTTGTGGTAGAAATTAAATGTCGTTATGTTTGGCAATGCTAAAATAAAGGTACAGCTCACAGAAGTTGGGAGTGGAAAGAAAAAAAATAAAAGAGAGTGAAGCAAAGTTAAGAGTACTAATATTCTTATTTTACCACATAGATAATCAAGATACTGTCCATAGTTAATGAACAAGAAATATAAGTTTAAGAAGGTTATTTAAAGTTACATAGGTAATAATTAAAATAACTGAAAACAGTGATGTGACTATATTGGTATGAGTGAGACAGAGGAGGTAAAAGACATATAAATGAAATTTCATCTAACATAGCAAAAATTTACTAGATAACTCTAAAGTTGATACATTCATAAATGTAAGCATAAACACAATATTTGGAGTATAGAGATAACCTCAGAATACTAGAAATGGTTAAATGCAATTGCTGTGAAATTGTGGTTTTAGTAATGAGACTACACTGTATCAGACTACCACTTCTGTAGATAATAATTATAAACTCAACACGATATTTTAAAAACTATTTTAAAGCACTAGACAGTGACCTAAAGTGGGCATGAAGATGAGGGGATTCAATCCTTGAAAGGAGGGCATTGCACTGGGTGAAACCTGTATTTTTACTAATTTTCCCCAAAGGCATGTCCTAGTCTGCATGGGCTGGAGCAGCTGGAACTGAAACAGAGAGCCTGAGTTGGCTTGACGTATTAGAGTTTTATGTAGCCAGAGAAGCGGAAAATCTGGGAGGAGAAAAGCCAGTTAAAAAAAAAAGTCACAGAATGGGGAGTGATCAAATTTACATATAAACTCCCCTCAAATCCTTAGCTGATCCTGAACTGGGAATGTGTAGGGAAGCTCTAAGAAGCCTGCTGAAGAGCAGCAGCTGAAAGACTAGAAAAATCAAGCAGAGATTTCAACTCTCACCCATTGCAAGGGACACAGTTTGGATTTGGAATCCTCCCAAGTCAAAGGGACTTGGTAAACACTCAGGCTTTCCATTAAAACCACAGAAGGGTGTACTTTAGCACAGGGGTCTTCAACCCTCAGGCCACAGATCTGGCTGCACAGCAGGAGGTGAGCAGCTGGCTAGAGAGTGGGCGAGTGGGCGAGTGGGCGAGTGGGCGAGTGGGTGAGTGGGCTGGCTGGCAGGTGAGCAAAGCTTCATCTGTATTTGCAGCCTCTCCCCAGCACTAGCATCACCATTCAGCTCCACCTCAGATCATCAGGCTTTAGATTCTTATAAGGAGCATGCAACCTAGATCCCTCACATGCACAACTCACAACAGGGTTCGAGTTCCTATGAGAATCTAATGCCTGATGATCTGAGGTGGAGCTGAGGCAGTAATACTAGCGCTGGGGAGAGGCTGCAAATACAGATTAGCATTAGCAGAGAGGTTTGACTGCACAGAGACCATAATAAATCAATTGCTTGCAGACTCATATCAAAACCTATCAGTGAGTGGCGAGTGACAATTAAGCTGCATCTGGTGGCAGGCTTTATAGCAGCAAGTGAGTTGATGTACTTCAATTGTACAGCTGCATCTGGTGGCAGGCTTTAAGTCAGAATCCAACACTTATTTTAGTCCTCGCGTGGCCTGCCCATTATTTTATTTACTTCCCTCTGTGCCTCTCTCCCGCACTGCACACTTGTCTCAGTCACAGTTTTGGTAAGCCCACAAGCTAACCCTAGCCAAAATGAGTGAAAAACAAATGTCACTGGAGAGCTTCTTTGAAAGGTAGAAAGACCCAATGATGAGACAGCAGAAGACTCTAAGACAGCCAACGAAAAGAAGCCTGCATTTAAAAGAAAATACCAATGGTCCTACTTAAATTATAGGTTCATTGCAGCAGGTGATTTATATACTCCAAGCCCGCTTTGTATAATATGTGGTGACTTGCAATTCAAAAGAGCCATGAAACCTTCAAAACTGCTTCACCACATGGAGACCAAGCACCCTTTATTAAAAGACAAGACTTTGGAGTTTTTCAAAAGAAAAAAACATGAACACAAAGAACAGAAGCAATTATTGAAGGCCACCAGTTCATCAAATGTGTCTGCACTGAGAGCATCATTCTTGGAGGCTAACCGCATTGCTGAAGCGAAGAAGCCCTTTACTACTGGGGAAGAGTTGATCCTGCCTGCTGCTAAGGACATTTGTCATGAACTTTTATGAGAAGCTGCAGTTCAAAAGTGGGCACGTGTTCCTCTTTTGGCTAGCACCACAACTAGATGAATTGATGAAATAGCAGAGGATATTGAGGCACAATTGTTAGAAAGAATCAGTGAGTCACCGTGGTTCGCAATCCAGGTTGACGAGTCTACTGATGTTGACAACAAGGCAACAATGCTTGTTTTTGTGTGATATATTTCTCAGGAGGATGTGCATGAGGATATGTTATGTGCACTTCTGTTGCCACCCAACACCACAGCTGCAGAACAATTCAAGTCTTTGAATGATTACATATCAGGAAAACTGAATTGGTCCTTTTGTGTCAGTATATGCACGGACAGAGTGGCTGCCATGACTGGATGGCTTTCTGGTTTCACCACTCTGGTCAAAGAGGTCACTTCTGAATGTGAGTCTACGCACTGTGTCATCCATAGAGAAATGCTGGTTAGCCGAAAAATGTCACCTGAACTTAACAATGTTTTTCAGGATGTGATTAAAATTATCAACCACACTAAAGTACATCATGCTCTTAACTCACATCTGTTCACGCATAGAAGTGAGATGGCTTTCTAAATGTTGATCATTGGCCAGAGTTTTTCAGTTACGAAAACTGCTCCAGAGATTTCTTTCAGAAAAATAGTCACGACTGGCAGCACATTTCATGACACAGAATGAGTTGCAAAACTTTCTTACTTGTGTGATATATTCAACCTGCTTAACCAACTCAATCTGTGATTTCAGGGGAGAACAACAACTGTGTTCAAGTCGGCAGATAAAGTGGCTTCATGCAAAGACAAACCAGAATTATGGGGGCGACAAGTGAACATTGGGATTTTTGACATGTTTCAAACATTAGCAGAGAATTTGAAAGAGACTGAGCCAGGACCTCCTTTCTCCCAGCTGGTGCACGATCACCTATCTCAGCTTTCAAAAGAGTCTGAGCGTTATTTCCCAACCACAAAGGACTCCCGAACTGGGAAAGAATGGATCTGGCACCCATTTGTGAATAAGCCAGGTGAATTGACTTTGTCAATGCTAGAAGAGGATCAACTGCTTGAAACTGCAAATGACAGTGGCCTTAAAAGTATGTTTGAGACAACTTCAAATCTCCATACGTTCTGGACTAAATCAAGATGAAATATGCTGAGATTGCCACAAAAGCACTAAAAAGCCTGCTTCCATTTCCAACTCTGTGAAGTAGTGTTTTCTGCAGTGACAGCAACCAAGACAAGATTACAGAGCAGACTGGACATAAGCAACACACTTTGGTATCACTGTCTCCCATCATCCCCAGATGGGACCATCTAGTTGCAGGAAAACAAGCTCAAGGCTCCCACTGGATTCTGCATTATGGTGAGTCATATAAATATGCACATGAATCATCCTGAAACCATCCCCACACTCCCCACCAGTCCATGGAAAAACTGGCTTCCTCAAAACCGGTTCCTGGTACCAAAAAGGTTGGGGACCACTGCTCTTGAAGACTGTGTCCAAGAATGAATCATTTGCCCTAAGAATAAGAGGGAAACTGAAGCACACTCACCCGAACAAAGTGTCACTCTAAGAAAATGAAACAACCCCAAGTTCAAGGTAATCGACCACTAATTAGACTGTTCGATAAAACAAAAAGAAACACGCTTCAGAGAACTAAAACAGAATCCAAAATTTCTACAATATATAATGCAAAATGTTCAGCATGCAATTAAAAAAATTTGAACACACAAAGAAACTATAAGACATGACTAATAGTCATGAAAGGAAAACCCCATTCAATAAAAATAAATTCCAAGAGGATCCAAATGTTGAAGTTAGTAAACAAGGGCTTTAAAACAGCTGTTATGAAATATTTAAATAATTAAAAGAAATTTCAGCAGAAAATGAAAACTACACAAACTTGAGAATTGAAAAGCACAATATCTGAAATGAAAAATGTGCTGAGTAAGCTTAACAATATATTAGATATGGCAGAAGAGATGGTAAGCATATATTAAGATGGATCAATAGAAATTATCCAATATACAGAATATCGATTAAAAGTTGGAAAGAAAAAAACAAAGTCTCAGTGAACTCTGAGATAATATCAAGTGCTCTTATAATTAGTGCAATTAAAGTCTCAGAAGGAGAGTATGAGCAGAAAATATTTGGAAAAATATAAGAATGTTCACTGATATCTAAAAAGAAATAATGGAGGCCACTTGACAATGGAGGACATCTCTACAGCGCAGAAGAAAAATGCTGTCAACTCTGAATTCTATATTCAGTGAAAATATCCTCTAAAAATGAGATGAAATGAAGATATTTTTAGATAAACAAAAGCTAAAAGAACTTTTCATTAGACTTATAATACAAGAAATGCTGAAGGACATTCTTCAGGCTAAAGGAAAATAAAATCAGATGGAAACTAGAACCTACAAGAAGAAAAAGAAAACATTAGAAATGATAAATAACTTTGTAAATAATAAGAGACTTTGTTCCTCTTGTATTTAGTTTAAAAACTGTTTAAAGCAAAATATTAGTACTGTAAGGTAAGGCTTAAAAAGTATGTAGACATAAAAGATATAACATTAGGATGAAGAATGGGGTGGAAAAGTGGATACATGAAATGATTCTATTTTAAAGTTATTACATTTGTGAAGTATGGAGTATGAACTGTGATGTGGGAAGTATAAAGTATGAAATGAGAAGTGCTAGATGTGAAGCACGAAGTAAACACTGGTACAACATAATTCTAAATAGGCTTTGCTAAATAGAGGATACATATTGCTAGCCTTAGAACAACCGTCAATAAATATATAATAAAATAGTTATAGCTAAAAAGCCAATAGAAGAAATAAAATGAAATTCAAAAAACATTAGATAATTCCAAAAGATTAAAGGATCAAAGGAATGAAGGCCAAAAGAAAAAAAAAAAAAAACAAATAACAAGATGGTAGATAAACTCAACCACATCAATAATAAATGTAAATGAAGGCTAAGAGTGAAGTCAAGAGGACAGAGTAGGTAAACTCTGAGCTCATCAAAATCACAACTAAATTACAGAATGACCATCACTGAAAACCACCTAACGACTAGCTGAACAGAACTCCTATAACTAAAGATATAAAGAAGAAGCCACATCAAGACTGATAGGAGGGGCAGAGATGCAGAACAGACAGATCTCACACCCATAATATGGCCTTTAAGAATCAAAAGGAATATCTCGGCTGTAGAAATCCCCCAGAAGAGCAAGGGGCCCCAGCCCCACATGGGGCATTCCGGCCCAGGGCACCTGTGCTGGGAAAAGGAGTCCCCTCAAAATCTGGCTTTGAAAAACAGTGGAGATTATGTCCCAGGGAGACAAAGACACGCTGCTCTAAAGGGCTGGCACACAAACTCACTCGTTCGCAAACTCATTTACTCAGAGCTTCAGTACAAGAGCAGAAGCTTTTAAAGCACTGCAGACATAAAGAGAAGAACTAAACTGACTAACTTCAGGGTGAAGGCTGGAAGGAAAGGGATCAGGGAACTCTCAGGGGACAGAAGTGCTGGCAGGTACTATTGTTCCTTTGTTGAGCTCTCCTCCTACCAGCTAGCCTGGCACAGGCAGGCACAAAATCTGTCCCTCTCAATTAACCTGGCTAACATCATTTGCACTGCCACAATGTCTCCCTGAGACCCACCCCACCCCACCCATTCGCCTGGCTGGAACCTCTTCCAGCAGCTCCTCTACATGAGTGTCCTGCCTTGATTTTCAGTAGACTCTCAAAGGTCCACAAGCCCCACATGATTGGCAGCCAGCCTCAGTTTGCACTGCAGGCTCACTTAAAAGTCTGCAAGCTACATACAAGCAGCGACCAGCCTTGGCATGCATTGTAGCTCCTGCTGAGCAGCAACAAGCCCAAGGGGTGATTGGCCTCAGCTTGCACTGTAACTCTCACCAAGTTGCCCCAAGCCTGGCATAAGCAGTGGCCAATCTCAGCTTGCAAGGTAGCTTCAACCAAGTGACCACAATCTCAGTACAAGTAGCAACTGTCTTCAGCTCACATCATAGCATCCACCAAAGGGTCCCAAGTCCAGCACAAGTGATAATCACTTTTGGCTTGCAGTATAGCCTCTCCCAAGCTACTCTAAGAACAGCACAAGTGGGAACCAACTGCAGATTACATAGTATCTCCTACCAAGCAGCCCCAAGCCTGGCACAAGTGGTGGCTGACCTTGACCTGTACCAGAGCCCCTCCCAAGAGGCTCCAGACCCAATACAACCAATGGGCTGCCTTAGCTGGCACTAGAGCCCTGCTAAAGCAACTCCCATTCTAGGGAATCAGCCCCTACCCAATAGCTCATCTGTCTTTCACAGACAGTCAGCCTGAGAGTCAACCCCACCCTCTAAGGGCCAGCAGCAATCAAAGCCCAACTATAACAAGAGGGCATGCACAACACATACATGGGACACCCCTGGAGAACATGGCTCAGGTGACCATGGAAACTACACAATTGGGCCCTGCAGGACACCTGTTACATAAGGTCACTCTTTCAATATTGGGAAACATAGCAGATCTATTTAATACATAGACATAAACACAAGGAGGCGGCCAAAATGAGGAGATAAAAAAATACGTTCCAAATGAAAGAACAGAACAAAACTCCAGAAAAAGAACTAAATGAAATGGAGACAAGTAATTTACTTGATAAAGAATTCAATAGACTGGTTGTAAGGATGCTCAATGAACTTAGGAGGAGAATATATGAACTCAGTAAGAATTTCAACAAAGAGCTATAAAACATAAAAAGGAACCAAGGACAACTGGAGAATATAATCACCGAAATGAAGAATACACTAGAGAGATTCGACCGAAGATTGGATAAAGCAGAGGATTGAATCAGCAATCTGGAAGACAAGATAATAGAAAATACCAAGCCAAAACAGCAAAAAGAAAAATAAAATTAATAAATGAGAATAGTTTAGGAGCCCTCTGGGAAAACATTAAGCATACCAACATTTACATCATAGGGGTACCAGAAGGAGAAGAAAGAGAGCAAGAGACTGAAAACGTATTTGAAGAAATAATGACTGAAAACTCCCCTAACCTGGCAAAGGAAATAGACGTACAAGCCCAGGAGGTACATAGAGTTCCAAACAAGAGGAATCCAAAGAAGCCCACTAAAGATCAACCATAATGCCAAAATTATAGACAAAGAGAAAATCTTAAAAGTACAAGAAAGAAAAGTAGTCACTTGTGTACGAGGGAGTTCCCATAAGACTATCAGCTGATTTTTCAACAGAAACTTGACAGGAATAAGAGAATGGAAAAAAGGTATTCAAAGTAATGAAAGAAAAACCTACAACCAAGATTACTCTACTCAGCAAGGCTATTATCTAGAACTGAAGAAGAGATAGAGTTTCCTAGACAAGCAAAAGATAAAGGGGTTCATCACCATTAAACCAGCATTACAAGAAATGTTAAAGGGACTTCTTTAAGTCAGAAAAAAAAGATTTAAAATAAAAACAAGAAAACATAGGAGAGAAATATCTCACTGAAAAAGGCAAACACTTAGTAAAAATAGTGGATCAACCAATTATAAAGCTACTACAAAGGTTAAAAGACAAATGTAAGAAGGTCACATATAAATACAACAATAAGTTAAGGAATACACACAAATACACACCTACAAAAGAGGTTAAAAATGACAAAAACATAAACTTACGGGGGTTAGTAAAAAAATGTAGTGATTTTAGAATATGTTTGAACTTAAACGACCATCAAGTCAACACAGACTGCTATAAACATAGCTTGGTATAGCACTTCTGGTTATTTATCCAAAAAAAAAAAAAACCAATAATTCATAAAGATCTATGTATTCTTATGTTCATGGCAGTACAGTTTACAATAGCCAAGATATAGAAGCAACCTAAATGCCCATCAACAAATGACTGGATAAAGAAATTATGGTTCATATATACAATGGAATATTACTCAGCTATTAAAAAATGAAATTCTATCATTCTCAATGACATGGATGGACCTAGAGATTATTCTGCTGAGTGAAATAAGTCAGACACAGAGAGATAAATACCATATGATTTCACTTAT
>NW_011888977.1:622226-623712 GCF_000151845.1 Pteropus vampyrus | reverse complement strand
ACACACACACACACACACAGAGACTAAAGGTAAAGGGATGGAAGAAGATATTTCTTGAAATGGAAATGAAAAAGAAGCTAGGGTAGCAATATTTATATCAAATAAAATAGACTTTAAAACACAGGCTGTCATTAAAAAAAATGAAATACTGCCATTTGCAAGAACATGGATGGATCTTGAGATTATCCAATTGTAAACAAAATCAGTCAGACAGAAAATTTAGAACCACACGATTTTACTCAGATGTGGGATAGAAAACTTTTTGAAAGCAATAAATGAACAAGATAAACAAACAAAAACTCATAGACACAGACAACAGTTTAGTAGTAACCAGAGGAAAACTGGGGAGTGGGGATTTAGATAAGGTTAAAGGGGGTCAAATGTATGGTGATGGAAGGAGATTTGACTTTGGGGGGTGAACGAACACACAATGCAATATACAGATTATGTATTATTAAATTGTACACCTGAAACCTGTGTCACCTCAATAAATTTAATTTAAAAACTCACAGGCTATAACAAGAGGTGAAAAAGGGCATTACATATGATAAAGGGATCAATCCAACAACAGGATATAATTCTTTTAAACATCTACACACCCAACATAGGCATACCTAAATATATAAAGCAAATATTGACAGACATAAAGTGACTGACAGTAATACAATAATAGTAGGGGACTTTAACACCCCATTGACATCAATGGTTAGATCAACCAGACAGAATATCAACATGGAAACAATGGCTTTAAATGACACATTTAAGACCGGATGGACTTAATAGATATCTTTTAGGACATTTATCCCAAAAGCAGCAGAATACACATTCTTTTTAAGTGCATATGGAACATTTTCCAGGACAGACCATTTGTTAGGCCACAAAACAAGTCTCAATAAATTTAAGAAGGTTGAAATTATATCAAGCATCTTCTCAAGCTGGATCAGCAGCAGGAGCAGAGAGGGGACCCCAGAGAGCCCTAGCAGCCCCACTGCTGCCGCCAGCCTAGTTACCATCACATCCTGGGAGGAGCTGCAGCTGCTGCAGCCAGGCCCACTCACCATCTCTACAACCATGAGCAGTGAGGCAGAGACCCAGCAGCTATCAGCTAACCTCCACCCCTTGCCCCCCGCCGTCACTGCAGCCAACACCAAGCCCAGTATCATGGGCAGCAGTGCAGGGGGTAGCAGCTCAGGAGGCCTCACATCAGCAGCATCTGATGGCAGAAACAAGATCATTGCAATGAAGGTTCTGGGAACAATAAAATGGTTCAGTGTAAGAAATGGATATGGTTTCATCAAAAGGAGCAACACCAAGGAAAATGTATTTGTACACCTGACTGCCATAAAGAAGAATAACCCCAGGAAGTACCTGCAGTATAGGAAATGGAGAAACTAAAGAGTTTGATATTGTTGAAGGGAAAAGGGGTGTGAAGGCAGCAAATGTTACAGGCCCTGGTGGAGTTCCAGTGTAAGGCAGTAAATATGCA
>NW_011888977.1:618357-620596 GCF_000151845.1 Pteropus vampyrus | reverse complement strand
CTATCCTTCTTAACCTCTTCTAAAAAATCAAAAGGGAGAGAAAGCTCCCAAACTCATTTTACAAGGCCAGCATTACCCTAATACCGAAACCAAAAAAATATTATAGGCCAATATCCCTGATGAGCATAGATGCAAGAGTCCTAAAAAAGATTAGCAAACTAAATTCATCCTACATTAAAAAGATCATATACCAAGATCAAGTAGGATTTATTCTCAGGATGAAAGGTGTGTTTAATATCTGTACATCAATTAACATGATATACCACATAAACAAAATGAAGCATAAAAATCATATGATCATACAGAAATGCAGAAAAAGCATTTGACAAAGTGAAATGGGAAGTGTCTGAGGGAATAAGGGATAGGAGGGTATAGAGGTTGGGTACTACCGGGTGGGTTGGGAGAACTGCCTGGTTTATGATGTGCAGGTCTTGGACTAGGTGAGATGAGCCATCCAGCTTCTCAACAGGCAGGATTGGGGTGTTGAATGGGAGTGAGTGGGCTTCGGGGGATTTGGGGATAGAAGGCACTGTGTAATGGGTTGGAGGCCTGTCTGTTTTCTAAGGATAAGGGGTATTGGGATTTACAGGGATATATCAAAGCGTCTTTTAGTTTTATGTGGATAGGAGAGTGGTGTTTGCGCTGTGGAAGGGGTGGAGGTATCCCAGACCTCAGGTGTGACCAGAGAAGTTGGGAGAGGGAATTTATAGAAGGAGGAACGGATCTGAATTAGAGGTGGGAGAGAGAAGCATAAGGAAGGCTCTGAATTTTGATAAAATGTCTGTATTGGGTTTGGGTACTTGAAGGACTAGGAACATGGGACTGAAAGGTGTTCCAAGTAAGATTGGGGTTGGGCACTTGAAGGACTAGGAACATGGGACTGAAAGGTGTTCCAAGTAAGAGACAATATAAGGAGAGTGTTGTGTTGCTAAAGGCTTGGAGAGGAGATCATCAATCCTCACAATGGAGACTTGGGAGGGGCAGGTAAAACCCGCTAATTCAGGTAAGGCAGAGTGAGTGACCCACTATCAATAAGAAAGGAGACTGACTTACCTGTTACTGGCAGAGTTCCCCTGGGCTCCGAAGGAGTGATAGGCAGGGCGGCGGGGGACCCAGCAACCTCAGTCTTCAGTGGCGAGGCCTAGAAGGCTGGGCAAGTTGAGGTCCAGTTTTTCTAACTTTTTGGAGAGATGTGACCCTCCCTTGAGGGGATAGGTCACAGTGGACTTTCCAGTGACCTTTCTTGCCTCAGCCTGGACAAGGGCGTGGAGGAGGATGAGGATTAGGGCAACTTTTGGCCCAATGTCCCTCCTTGCCACACTTAAAGCAGGGGACCAGAGGGGCCTTGAGGGTTCTGCCCTTGAGGCTTATTTCTGTGGGAGCCCCAGATAGCTGCTGCCAGCATCCGGCATTTAGCCTGATCCCTTTTAAGTTGTTCGTTTCTTGTTTCCTCATCTCTACTATAGAAAACTTTAAAGGCAGCATTTAAGAGTTCCCTTTGTGGAGTTTGAGAGCCATCTTTGCGTCTGATGTTAGATGCTGACTGAGAAATGAGTATGTAGGAAGAGGAGGTCTTTTGCTGAGGAGGGGTCTAGTTTAGTGTATTTTTGGAGAGCATCCACTAGGCAAGACAGAAAAAGGATGGGATTTTCATTTGGATCTTGGCTGATTTCTTCTAGTTTTTCATAGTTAACTGCCTTGTGTGCTGCCGCATTTTGGAGCCCTGCTATGAGGCAAGTTACCATATGATTTTGGTGTCTGCAGCCTGGGGAATTCATCTGATAGTTTCAACTGGGATCCTGTCTGGGAACAGCTACTACCCCCACGGGCTGTTGATTATCTTGCCATGGAGGTTATCAGCCTGACCCTGAGCTGCTAGCTAGACTCTCTCTTTTTCTTCAGAAGAAAGAGTAGAGGAAAGGATTATGTAGAGGCCATTCCAGGTAAGATCATAGGATTGAGTTAGGTATTCAAATTTCTTGACATAAGTGGCAGGATCAGTGGAGGACACCAACTTTTTCTCAATTTGAGAGGGATCAGCCAGAGAGAAGGGGATATGAATGCAGACTATACTCTCGGCTCCTGCAACTCCCTTAAAGGGAGAACAGTAGCAGGTTCCAGGGGGCGAGTCCAAGACTGGGGGGTAAGGGGAAAAGGAGTGTTCTGAGGGACCTGAGCTGGACTCATCAGGAGCTGAGGGGTTAAGGAAAGGGGGAGTGGGGGAGTCATCTGGGAGGTC
>NW_011888977.1:616558-617307 GCF_000151845.1 Pteropus vampyrus | reverse complement strand
CTCTCGGGGTTGCAAATCAATAACCTCGGGGCTCAGAGGAATAGCCACTAAGCCTGCACCAAACCCTCCCAGGTTTCAATGCCAGATGTTAGGTTCACCGAACCTATGCACAATGCCGATGGGGTTAAGCAAGATTTATTGGAGCAGAGTGACAGCCAGGCTGAGCTCAAGATGGCACCAGCCCCCAGTGTGAGGGGACCTGAAACTTACATGGCGCTTGAGGTGGGCTTTTTCAGTGGGAATATTTTGGGTAGATAAATTGGCAGGGAAGGGTTAAAAAGTCCAGTGAAACGAGAGGTGAGCGTGTACATGTTGCCAACCCAAATGTTGCAAGGGAGGAGTCTACGGGAGTAAGGGATAGGATCCTCCTGGACCTAACAACATTGCCGAAAGAAACTGAAGAGGACACAAATAAATGGAAGGATATACTGCGCTCACGGATTGGAAAAATTAACATTGTTAAAATGTCCATACTACTCAAAGCGATCTACAGTTTCAATGCAATCTCTATCAAAATACCAATGGCATTTTCCACAGAACTAGGACAAATAATTCTAAAATTTGCATGAAATCATAAAAGAGCCTGAAGAGCCAAGCAATATTGAGAAAGAAGAACAAAGTTGGAGATATCACACTCCCCGAAAGCAAACTACACCATAAGACTATAGTAATCAAAACAGTAGGGTACTGCAACAGAAATGAGAACCCAGAAATAAACCCATGTCTATATGGTCAATTGATCTACTGCA
>NW_011888977.1:611303-616508 GCF_000151845.1 Pteropus vampyrus | reverse complement strand
CCATAAGACTATAGTAATCAAAACAGTAGGGTACTGCAACAGAAATGAGAACCCAGAAATAAACCCATGTCTATATGGTCAATTGATCTACTGCAGAAGAAGCAAGAATATACAATGGGATAAAGACAGTCTCTTCAATAAATGATGGTGGGCAAACTGTACAGATATATGCGGAAAAAAAAATGAAACTAGACTACTTTCTTACACCACATACAAAAATAAACTCAAGAAGCTAAGCAGGATCAGGCCTGGTTAGGACTTGGATGGGAGACCACCTGAGAATACCAGGTGCTGTAGGCATAAAAACAAATTAATTAATTAATTAATTAAACTCAAAATGGATTACAGATTTAAATGTAAAACCCAAAACCATAAAACTCCTAGAAGAAAACATAGGCAATAAACTCCTTGACACTGGTGTTAGCAATATTTTTTTTAATATGTCTCCTAGGGCAGGGGTCCCTAGCCCCCAGGCCGTGGACTAGTCCACAGCCTATTAGGAACTGGGCCACACAGTAGGAGGTAAGCAGCAGCAAAGCTTCATCTATATTTGCAGCTGCTCCCCAGCACTAGCATCACTTCCTCAGCTCCACCTCAGATCATCAGGCATTAGATTCTCATAGGGGCACCAATGCCTGGTGCCAAAAAAGGTTGGTGACCACTGTCTTACGGCAAAGTTGACAAAAGCAAAAATAAACAAGTGGGACTACATTAAACTAAAAATCTTTGCACTGCAAAGGAAACCATCAATAAAACAAAAAGGGAACCTACTGAATGGGAGAAGATACTTGTAAATAATATACACGATAAGGGGTTAATATCCAAAATATATAAAGAACTCAAATAGCTCAATATCCATAAAAAAAAAAAAAACAATCCGGTTTAAAAATGGACAGAGGACATGAATACATTTTTTCCAAAAAGGACCTACCAATGGCCAACAGACACATGAGAAGATGTTCAACATCACTAATCATAAGGGAAATGAAAATCAAAACCACAATGAGATATCACCTCACACCTGTCAGAATGGCTATTGTCAAGAAATCAACAAACACCAAGTGTTGGTGGGGATGTGGAGAAAAGGGAACCCTCATGCACTGTTAGCAGGATTGTAGTTTGGTGCATCCGCTATGAGAAACAGTACTGAGGTTCCTCAAAATTAAAAGTAGAACTACCATAGAACCCAACAATTCCACTTCCGAATATTTATCCAAAGAAATTCAAAATACTAATTCAAAAAGACATATGCACCCTGTGTTCATTGCAGCCTCATTTACAATAACCAAGACATGGAAGCAACCTAGGTGTCCATTGATAGATGAATGAAAAAAGAAGAGACGGTACATATATACAATGGAATACTACTCAGCCATTAAAAAAGATAAAATCTTGCCATTTGTGACAGCATGAATGGACCTAGAGGGTATTATTCTAAGTGAAATAAGTCAGACAGAGGAAGACAAATGCTATATGATTTCACCTATATGTGGAATCTAAAAAACAAAATAAATGAACAAACAAAACAGAAACAAATAGATACAGTGAACAAACTGATGGTTGTCAGATGGGAGAGTGGTTGGGAGGATGGATGAAAAAGGTGAAAAGGACTAAGAAGTACAAATTGTCAGTTATAAAAACAGTCATGAGGATATAAAGTACAGCTCAGGGAATATAGTCAAAATATTGTAATAATTATGTATAGTGTCAAATGGGTATTAGACTTATTGGGGTAATCTAGTCAAAAGGTATATAAATGTCTAATCACTATGTTATACACCTGAAACTAAAATAACATTTATATGTCAACTATACTTGAAAATTAAATTTTTAAAAAATGTAAATGAAGTATATATTTCAATTAAATGGCAAAGAATATCAGATTACATATACAAACAATACTTAACTATAGGCTACCAATAAGACACACTTTAAATATAAAGTGTGGTTTAAAGTAAAAGTGTAGGGAAATATATATAATGCAAACAGTAAGCATAAGAAGGCTGCCATGGCTATTTTAATATCAGAAAAGTAGACTTCAAGACAGTGTTACTAGAGATAAAGTGGAATATTTCATAATGATAAAGGAGCAAGTCATCAGGAAAATATAATTATCCTAAATATGTATGTACCTAATAACAGAGCTTCAAAATTTATGAAGCAAAAAATGACAGAAGTAAAAGGAGAAATTGACGATTACACAAAAATTAATTTGAAATGGATCATAGACCTCAACTTATAAAATAATCTACAAAACTTCCATAGAAAACATAAGAGAAAATCTTTGTAACCTTGAAGTTGATTGTGATGTGATTTATAATAAGGAATATATATTTGGTCTTTGGCCCTTTATCTGACACAGAGCTCCTAAAACCCTTGGAATTTCCTGTGATGAGTGCGATAAAAGGTCTCTTGTTATATTAATGAGGTAATTTTTGGAAAGAACCTAAGGACAGGGACTGGTTGCCCCATCATGTGATTACAGGATTGGAATTTTCAATCCCACCACCACCTCTGGGAAGGGGAGAAGGACTAAAGGCTGAATCAATCACCAATGGCCAATGATTTAATCAACCATGCCTATATGATGAAGCCTCCATAAAACCCCTAAAGGATAGGGTTCAGAGAGCTTCCAGGTTGGGGAACCAGAACACTTCCACAGGCTTCTATTTTAGGGCATTGCCCTATGAATCTCGTAATCTGGCTATTAATTTGTATAATTTCATATCCTTTGTAATAAACTGGTGATCTAGTGAGTAAATGGGTTTCCTCTGAGCCACTCTAGTAAATTAATTGAATCCAAGGAGGAGGTCACGGTAACACCTGATTTATAGCCTGTCAGTCAGAAGTACAGGTAACAACCTTGACTTTGAACTAGCATCTGAATTCAGCTCTAGCAAATTAATTGAATCCAAGGAGAGGGTCATGGGAACCTCCAATCTGTAGCTGCATGAGTAAGTCGGAAATACAGGTAACAACCTGGGCTTGCAACTGGCATCTGAAGTGGAGTGTAGTCTTGTGGGACTTAGTCCTTAACTTATGAAATATGATGCTATTTCCAGGCAGATAGTGTCAGAACTGAGTTAAATTGTAGGACACCCATCTGGTATTGGAGCACTGATGTGGGAAACAACCCCCCTACACATTGGTGTTGGGGTGCAGAAGAAATACAGGCAAAGATTTATTAGACAGAATTTAAAAAGCACTAACTATAAAAGAAAACAATCTGAAGTAGGGAAGGGGCATAAGAACTAAACCAAGTTGTATTCAGAGCCAGCTACGTGCTGCCTGAATGGAAACCTGGCTGATCAGCATACGGCCAGACCATGGAGTGGGGGTAGAGGGGGACGGGGCTACAGGAAGAGTTCTGCTGAGATTATTGAACACCTGGGGTGTCTCTCTCATTTTCTCTCCCTTTGAGGGGAGGCCACACCTCTGTCTGTGGAGCATTATTCCTTCTCTAATAAACTTTTCTTTGTCTCTAACTCTGGCATGCACTTGAATTTTTTCCTGTGCTCTATAGAACCCTCAAGGACTCTCGGTGCAGGACTTGAGCCGCCACTGGGGGGCAGTTTGCCCCATCCTGCATCAAATCGATAACATGCACATCATTAAAATTCAAAATCTCTGCTAACCAAAAAAACTGAGTCCTTTCCTCCTAAGGTTGAAAACAAGACAAAGATGTCTGCTCTTACCATTTCTCTTTGTACTGCAGGTTCTGACCAGAGAAATTAGACAAAAAGAAATAAAAGGCATCCAGACAAAAAAGCAGAAATTAAACCATCTTTATTCTTAGACGACATAATTTCAGATATAGAAAATCCTATGGAATCCACCTTTAAAAAAAAGACTACAACTAATAAGTGAGTATATAGCAAGTTGGCATGGTTAGAAGATCAATATACAATGAACATCTGAAATAAAATTAAGAAAGGAGTTCCACTCACAATACTATCAAAAAGAATAAAATACTTAGGAATAAATTTAACAAAAGCAGTATAAAACATACACTCTGAAACTACAAAACATTGTTGGAAGAAATTAAAGAACATCTAAACAAATGGAGAGACATTACAGATTCATGAATTAGAAGACTCAATGTTGTTAAAATGGCAATTTTCCACCAATTGGTCAAAATCCCAATTGACTTTTTTGGGGTGGGGGGGGCAGAAATTGACAAGCTGATCTAACATTCATTTGGAAATGCAAAGGACATACAATAGCTAAAACAATCTGGGAAAAAAATATAACAAAGTTGGAGGACTTGTACGTACCAATTTCAAAACTTACTACAAAGCTACTTGGATCAAGACAGTGTGGTACTGGCATAAGGAGAGACATTTAGATCAATGGAAGAGAACTGAGAATTCAAAAGTAAACTTTATATTCATGGTTAACTGATTGGTTTTAGAGAAAGATACCAAGACAATTCAATGGGAGACAGAAGAGTCTTTCAACAAATGGTGCTGAGACAACTGAATAGCCCACATGCAGAATGATGTATTTGGAAACTTAACCTCACACCACACACAAAATTTAACCCAAGGTGGATCAACACCTAAATGTGAGAACTAAAACTATAAAACTCTTAGAAAAAATCACAGGAGTAAATCTTAGCGACCTTGGTTAGGTGATAGTTTCTTAGACATGATATTAAAAGCATAAGAGATAAAAGAAAAAACTAATAAATTGGACTACATTACTCCCTCTAGTGGATCTAAAATACAATGATATTTATAACTATTTCATCTCTTTTGAAACAATAGTAAAAGAAATTTCTATAGCAACCGCTCTAATCTGTGGCCATTTTAACAGTCACTATGATGAATTAATTTTGACAAGACAGGGCATGAGGGCTTTTTCTGGGGTGATAAAAATGACCTGTATCTTGAGTGTGGTGGTAGTTACACAACTGCACCAATTAATCAAAACCAATAGATTTGAAGATTTTCAACTGTGCTTTTCACCATAGGTGAAGTTTACCTCAATAAAAATTTTATTGTGCAAAGTGATCTTTCTGAGAGGAGAGGAAGATGAGCCCAGTGGTGCGCTTTTTGTTATAAGCCCTTTGGTACTTAAAATTTGTAAAAGCATGTGTATGAATTACTTTCAATTCTTTAGGTTTTGAAAAATAAACCATATTAAAAATTTGAAGCTTCTTCTTATCATTGCTTCATGGAAGACAAAAGATGAGAAGAAATCTCC
>NW_011888977.1:575389-610183 GCF_000151845.1 Pteropus vampyrus | reverse complement strand
TAACAGCCTACTGTTGACCAGAAGCCTTACTGATAACAAGCAGTCAATGAACACATATTTTGTATGTTATATGTATTATATAATGTGTTCTTACAATAAACTAACCTAGAGAAAAGCAAATGTTATTAAGAAAATCATAAGCAAGAGAAAATACGTTTACAGTACTTATTGAAAAAAATCTGCATATAAGTGGACCCCTGCATTTCAAACCCTTGTTGTTCAAAAGTCAACTGTATATAAAATATACATAACAAAATATTATATTTCAGTTGGCATGACTTCTATTTCTAGACTACTAAGTTTACCGCAACTCAATTAGTCACAGATGCCACTACCAGGAAACAGGCACCTTAAAAGGAGCAAAGATAATGACATTCAGTTGAGCTGATCTCTGTAGCCCAATTCAAGTAAAATGTTAATAACTAGACAGCAAGCCCTGATTACATGATTTAGGACAAGTTTTACGATTGCAAATAACTGAATGGAGTTGCACATATCTTTTCAAAATGAAGAATTTGAAATGGCAACACATCTTAGAAGTATGGGCTTTTATAGAAGTGAATTTAGGTAAAATATTGATGACAAGGTTTCATAGGTCTAGGATGTAACATTTAACAGAAGGCAAAGAGATACACTTCTCACCAAAATCAAATGCCACTGTCATCAACAACCCCACAGAGGCTCGGCTACCTAAAATGGAAATGAAAATATAATGTATGGAAATATTCTCTTAGAAAAATTCCTTAAGGCTTCCCATGTATTAATGTATTAGTTTGCAAACATTAAGATCAAAGCCAAAGCAACAAATATATCCTGAAAAGTTTTTCGTCAGATTTTTATTAACGATATACAAGTAGCGGGGCATAAAAAATTAATAGGCTCAAGCCTCGCAATGTCAAACCCAATGATCTCTAGCCATGCTCACCTCCTTCGCTTTTTGTTTCAGGCTTGCTGGCTCTGGGTCTTCTTGCCTCGAGCAACTCTACATGGTTAAAAAAGGAGAAAGAAAGGTTAACAGATGGTTTAAGAGCTCTTCATCTGTTGCAGTAAGTTAAAAAATAGCAGAGGAAGGAGAATAGGATCCAAGGTGTCAAACACGCAAGGCCTAAATTCATAGATGTGTAACTTCGAGCCTTTAGGCTTACCCAATAAACTGTTAAATATTCAGTTTTAAATAAAATCTACTGTAACCTGAAAAAAATCAACTCACCTGACTTATAATATTGCTAACTCTTAAGTTTAAAAATAAGTTTCTGTTCTTTTTTAACTATTCAAGATGCTGTACGCTGAGTCTTTCCAGACTCATTAGACCCTCTATATAATTCTATGCCCCCAAATCTTTTCTTTCCAGGGAGCCCGACTCATCTGATAGAGAAGCAGCCACTCTAAAGCAGACAAAGAAATGTATGTAAAGCAGACAAAGAAATGTACGTAAGACACATTTCCCAGTTCCTGGATCCAAAAATATCTCATGGTGCCAAACTGTCAGTCCTCAAATCTCTTGGACAATGAAATCCATCTTTAATTGATAACAGATCTTTGTACATCTATCACAAAAATATGCCCGCAACATGCAGCAGGATTCCCTCGTCCCATGCTGTTTAGCATGTGCTGACATATTTAGGGCCTAAAGAGCTATGTGAAGAAGAAAACACAAATTTAAAATATTTGACTTGAAAGGACAAAAGACAACAAATGCTGGCGAGAATGTGGAGAAAAGGGAACCCTTGAGGCCTGTTGTGGGATGGGTGCGACCAACATGGAAAACAGAATGGAGAGTACTCAACAAATTAAAAATTTAACTATCATGTGATACAGCGATCTCACTGCCGGGTATTTATCTGAGGGAAACAAAAACACATGAACACGCAGGCCCATGTTCATTGTAGCGTTATTTGCAATAGCCAAGACGTGGAAACAATCTAAATATCTATCAACCAATAAAGGGATTAAGAAGATGTGGTACATATATACAATAGAATATTATTCAGCCATAAAAAAGAATGAAATCTTGGCATTTGCAACAACACGAATGGACTTTGAGGGCATTATGCTAGATGAAGTAAGTCAAACAGAGAAAGACAAATACAATATGATTCCACTTATATGTGGAATCCAAAAAGAAAAAAGTGACCAAGCTCATAGATACAGAGACTAGATTGGTGGTTGTCGGAGGTGGGGTGTGGAGGTGGGAGAAATAAGTGAAGAGAGTCAAAAGGTACAAACTTCCAGTTCTGAAATAAATCAGTCATAGGGATGTAATGTAAAGCATGACAACTAGAGTTAACAAGACTGTATATTTGTATATTTGAATATTTATTTCAAATTATGTATTTAAAAGTTGCTAAGAGACTAGATCTTAAAAGTTCTCATCACAAGTTCTATATACAAATATAGAATCGTTAATTTGTATACCTGAAACTGATATAATGCATGTCAATTATACCTTAATTTTAAAAAATTAAAAAAACAAACAAAAAATATTTGACTTGAAATTCCTAAAAAAAAATACATATTAGCAACATATTTTAAGAGAACAGAATGCAGAATGACTGCGCTGAAGCCAAAATGCACCCACTTAAATAGAACAATGGCAGAGACCATATCAGAGGGAACTAAATTTGGACACTGACATCAAAGCAGAGTTGTGATTAGAGAAGAGACAGCTTTACCATTTGCAGAAGAAGGAGCCTCCTGGTGCTAGACTAATGGGGGTGGTGGCTTCCTCTCTCCCAAGAAAGGAGCCCTGAGCTTCCCGATGACTGCTGTCCAATCCTGACTGTAATGGCTGGACTCTCCCATTAAACCAACAGCAATTCCATGCAGCTTCTGATATAGAAACTGCCTACACACACTAGCTTGTCCTTCTCTAGATAATCTGGACCAAATTCTCCCAGTTACAAGATCTGCTAGTCATTATCAACTGCTCGTCTATCACTCTCTCCTTCTTGCCATCACCAAAGCTACCTTGCTTTGCTGTATGAAGTTGGTGGGCAGAAGAATAAAATGAAATAGAGTAAGGAGGAAAACTAAGAAACAAGGTCATCATCTGAACCTGAGGAAGAGAAAAGGTGTTAAAGACTGGGAGAGAGAAAAGAAGGCATAAAACAGGGGTCTCGGAGTGGCAGAGTGAACCAACTGGGGAAATAGATTCTCACTGCTGAGCTGTGCTAAGAGCCCACTTAAAGTTTCTGGTCACAAAATTAAAGTAGGGACAAGTTAGCGTGGTATTGGGCAAGTAGGAGAGACAAGGGAATGGGGAGGGTTCTAAGAAGAGAGTGTAATTATGGATGACACACTTATAGACAGCTGTATTTCTAGTTACCTAAAAAGGGATTTAAATCAAGTGGGGAGAGTGATTGTCTACAGGAAGTGGAATTATGGGTAGTCTTTGCTAACCTCTTCATATTTTTCAGGATTTTCTTATGATTTTGCAAAGAGTATATATTTCATTTTATAGACAGATAGAAACAATAAAACAATTTCGACAATGAATAAAAAAAATTAAAAATCCAGCAAAACGAAGTTTTGTTAGGAAAGAAAGCAACTAACCCAATTTCCTGTAGAAAAACTGCTGCCCTAAATTTGGATGCTTCCTTGACCATTAATTTGGATATTAATGGTAACCCTCTACAACAGGAAAAATACTAATGAATCACTTGGGAGAAATGAAGAAAATCCCAGTACTGGAAAAACACACCAAAGACAAATCTGCAAAGCTACTGAAAACATAACAGGATGTCAAGAGGACCCATGTGTCCTCTTTGTAGATTTCCAGCTGAAATGGTTGGAGATAATTTTCCAGCCATCACTGGAAGGTAAAGAGGAGGAATTCCCTACCAGATCAATGCGTGAAATAATATAGCGAAAGATGGGAGAAGCCACGGAAAGGCTTGTGATGCTTACTCAGAAACCCATGCAAGGGCTACAGTCTGTTTCCTGTTGTATGCAGCTCCACTTCGCTCTATGAAGGCTAGGACAGAGGGGCCCCACAGCCCCTTCCTTGTCACACAGCAGGCGGAGCACAGAGATCTGAATTGGAAGGGGACAGGTTATCTCCAGCTTTCTGGGCTGTAAAGGCCAGCGGGGTGTGGAAGTCCTGCTTGCCCTGGGCAGCCATTCCCGCTGGTGGCTCTTAAAAGGCCTTCTCTGTCAGTCACACTTGCTTCATCTAAAAAACAAATCTTCCTAAAGCATCTGTGTTGTTGGGACGCGACATCTATCTATAGGCTTGGTCAAATATATCAAGAAGGACCAACCTGTGAGCGAGCTTAGGGGAAAATGCCTAATCAGTGGGCACAGATATATCACATCAGTTTGTTTTCATTCAATCTCAGGTTTAAGTTCTTGTTGGAAGACACAGGGGAAGACTGAACTGAAAGCACTGGACTGAAAGAGGCTTAGCCTCCTCTTACTTTAAATTTAAGGATGATAAATTACCATGAAATTAATTTAGTTTTACTATTACACTTTCACTGTGAGTCCTGAGCCAGGACATTCTTATGTTAAAGTCTTTGCATATGTAACATTTTGTATGTCCAAAATGCTTCTGTGAATAAAACTGATATTGAGAAATCCTATTAATATTTTGTAAAATGGCATGTCTGGTATGGATGCTGCTTGGCTTTTTCTGAGGGAAAAGAACATAATTCTACAAAACATTAGAAATGCTACTGAGTGGACTGCAAAGGCATGATGGATACATTAATCCCAATCAGTTGAGGTTTTAAGAAATGGGAAACTATTGTTTGAAAAGATAATTCCTGATATAATTGGAAATTGGATGGGAGTGGAGGGAGGTCTTAAGACTCCCTCTAAAAAAACACACTTTTCTGAGTACTTTGCCTTTAACTCAGAAAAAGTTAACTCCTAAAGTCACTCCAGCTGGCACTCAGACTGTAAACCAGGGTTTCTCACTGGGATTTTGTTATAATCAAATTCAGCACATTCCAAAATGATTGTTTATTTCAGACACTTGCCGACTTTATGAGGTTTGTAAAAGAGGGGAGGAATTCTGCTTTGCCTGACCTCATTTAAGAGCAGGAATACACATTCTTTTAGAGTTTGAAACTCTCAGTATTCATGCTTTAATCTTTCAAACTCCCCACTTCCCAGGGCACCTTAGCTTTCATCAATGCTTTTCTCATAGTCATGCCTTTTATAGTTTTATAATTTTTTAAAAAGATATTACTAGAAGAGTTTAAGGCATTGGTATCCATTTTCCATTAAATAAAGTGTCGAAACTCCTGATGCTGTACTATAGTCACCACCACACCAACAGTTTCAATTTTAAACCCATTTTCCCCATTCTGATGACAGAACTTCACCTATGGCACTATTACCTTATAACTTTCATTTTTAATTAAAGAAGTTAAATTGGCAACAGAAAACACATTGCTTTCACATTAGCTTTGTTAATAAAAAGTGAAAGTTAAAAGCAGTGTACCTGTGGATAAAATCTAGTTCCAATCTCCAGTTTCTCCTTTACTTCATGACGGCATTGAGTTAAAGGTCTATGCTTATGACCATCTTAGAATAAAAGAAACAAGGCAAATTGAAGAGCTTTTCAAATCAGCTATTTTGACTGATTATTAGCTTAGAAACCAGAATAGATATTTCTATCTGGCAAAAGTTTCACAATTCCGAAGACAGTTAGTAAAGATAGGCAGGAAAAATCCCAAAGAAAGTGAAATATAATTTGAAGGAACAAACAGAAAACAAAATAATAGGCCTATCAAAATATATTATTAATTAGGGGGTGAGGAAAATGGCACAGATGATAAAGGCTTTGTTCATCCCTCTTGTGACCAAATCAAAGTTGTGACAGAAACACAGAACAAACAGCAAGCAAAGTTGCCTAGGATCTAGATGAACAGAAGCCCTACAACTTGGGAGAGAAATAATTAACCAACCTGCAACAGTAGACGGAACGAGGGGGCGAAGACACGGGGTCCCAAGCGGCTGAGTGGAACAGAGGCTATGGCAGCGACAGCCAGCAGCTGCAGGGGTTGTGTCTGTGAGCACAACTTTCACAGTGATGGACCTGCTTGCTCTGAGCACCAAAGCTGGGTCGGCTGCACGGGGGGCACCAGAGACTTATAAGGAAACACTAAGTTGTCAGAGCAAGGGCTAGAGGCAAATCTTTCTCACAGGCAGAAGTGCTAGCGGTATCCACAATTCCTCTGTTGAGCCCTCCCCGCTTCCAGTGTGCGAAAGGAAGCAAAGCGGCCAGAGCTGAGACATCACCAAACTAGATAACAGAGGTCCCTCCACCCAGAGGATTCCTTGAAACTCCGCCTCCCCAAACTCACAGCCCCACCCAAGTCACATGTATTTGTGTCCTCCCGAGTCCAGAGCCACTTGCTTGTTGAATAGTACCTAGACTCACACTGGTGGCAGCTGGCCTCAGTTTCAGGCATGGCCTCTTGAGGCAACTATAAGCATAGCATCTGTGTCCCCAGAGGGGCTAAATTTGGCCTGCAGCTGAACCCCTCTCAGGACTGTGTCACTGGACACCTACTACACAAAGCCACACTAATAAGACCAGGAGACTTAGGAGCTCTGATTAGTACATAGAAACAGAAGCAGAAAGGCAGCCAAAATGGGAAGACAAAGAAGCAGAAACCATATGAGAGAACAGAACAGAGATCCAGGAATAATGGAGTCAAGCAATCTAACAGATGCAGAGTTCAAAACACTGGTTATAAAGATGCTCAATGAACTTAGGGGAAGTGTAAATAAATTCAGTGAGAATGTTAACAAAGAGGTAAAAAACATAAAAATGGAAATGGAAATTATAAAAGGGAACCAGTCAGAAACGAAGATCACATTATCTGAGATGAGAAGTATATTAGAGGGATTCGACAGAATGGATAAAGAAGGGGATCAAACCACTAATATAGAGGATGAGGAAGCCAAGGACGCTCAGTTAGAACGGCAAGAAAAAGAAGCCAAGACTATAATAATAATTTAAATAGCCTATGGGACACAATTAAATGTAAAAATATCCATGTCATAGGAGTACCTGAAGGAAAATGAGAAGTTGAAGAGCTATTTGAAGAAATGATGATGGAAAATTTTCCTAACCTGGTGAAGGAAAAAGATATACAAGCCCAGGAAGCTCAGACAGTCCCCCAAACCAGGAATCCAAAGAGGCCCACACCAAGACACATCATAATTAAAATGTCAAAGGTTAAATACAAAGAGGAAAATCTCAAAAGCAGCAAGAGAAAAGCAGTTAATTATCTACAAGGGAGCACCTATAAAACTGGTAGCTGATTTCTCAAAAGAAACTATGCAAGACAGAAGGGCCTGGCACAAAATATTCAATGTGATGAAAACTCAGGATCTACAACCAAGAATTCTTTATCCAGCAAAGTTATCATTTAGAGCCGAAGGTCAGATAAAGAGCTTCCCAGACAAAAATAAACTAAAAGAATTTATCATCACCAAGCCAGTATTACAGGAAATATTGGAGGCACTTTCTTTAAGAAGAAAAAACATGTATCAAAAACAGGATTAAAGAATGGTGATAACTACATTGCTATCAACAAGTACTCAAATGGAAAAGAATTAAGTGCTCCAACCAAAAGTTAGAGTGGCTGAATGGATAAGAAAACAAGACCCCTACATATGCTGCCTACAGGAGACTCACTTCAGATTAAAAGACATACACAGACTAAAAGAAAGGGGATGGAAAAAGATATTGCTTTGATGGTCCTAGAGCGTATTATGCTGAATGAAACTAGTCAGATAGAGGAAGAAAAATATCATGTGATTTCATGTACATGTAGAATCTAAAGAACAAAATAAACAACAACAACAAAAATGGAAACAAACTCATAGATAAAGAGAATATTTTGAGGGTTATTAGATGGGAGGGGGATTGGGGGGATGCTGAAAAAGAGCAAAGGGATTAAGAAGTACAAATGGATAGTTACAAAATAGACATGGAGATATAAAGTGCAGCATAGGAAAACAGTTAATAATGTTGTAAAACAGTTAATAAACATGTAAGGGGGAAGAGGAGTACTAGATTTAGTGGGGTGATCTCTTTGTGAGTTATATCTCTAATCACTATGCTGTACAACTGAAACTAATATATTATTGTATGCCAACTATATTGAAAAAATCTCATTGAACTGTACAATGTAAATACGGGCAACTAATTGTCTATTATATATCAATAAATCTGGGGGCGGGGGAAAGAAACTCGCTTCAAATATAATATTGGTAGGTTAGAAGTAAAAGGATGGAAAAAGATATACCATGACAACACTAATTGAAAGAAAACTGGAGCAGCTATATTAATATTCGATAAAGTATATTTTAGACCAAAAAATTATCTGAGATAAAAAGAGACATTGTGTAATGACTAAATACACTAAGAAAACATAGCAATTCCAAATGTGTATGCACGTAACAACAGAGTTTCAAAATACATGAAGCAAAAACTAATCAAACTGAAAGGAAAAACAGACAAATCTACAATTATAGTTGGAGATTTCAACACTTCTCACTCAGTAATTGATAAAATTTATAAACAGATAATCAGCAAAGATATAGGAGAACAAATCAACATCATCACCTGATTGGATCTAAACCTACATTTATAGAATGCTTTACCTAAGGACAGCAGAACACACATTCTTTTCATGTGTGTAGGGAATATTCGGCAAGGTAAGCCATATCCTGAATCATAAAATACATCTTAACAAATTTAAAATAATTAAAATTATACAGATTATAGTCTCTGACTATAACTGAATTAAACTAGGAGTCAATACAGGCTTGGAGATGCCACAGGTTTGGTTATACACCATCTCAACAAAGTGAATATCACAATAAAGCAAATTACCCAAATTTTTTAGTTTCTCAGTGAATATAAAAGTTATGTTTACACTACATTGTAGTCTACCAAGTGTGTGATAGCATTATTTCTAAAACAAACAAACAAATAAACAAAAAACAATGTACATACCTCAACCGAAAAATATGTTCTTGCTAAAAATTGGTAATCATCATTTTCACTGTTACAATAGTAACATCTGAGATCATGGATCACCGATTTCCATAACAAGTATACTACTACAAAAGAAGTTTGAAATATTGCGAAAATTACCAAAATGTGACAGAAACATGAAGTGAGCAAATGCTCTCTTAAAAAATGGCATTGATAGTCTTGCTCAACACAGGGTTGCCAAAAACCTTCAATTTGTAAAAAATACAATATCTGTAAAGTACAATAAAACAAAATGCAATAAACAAGATATGCCTATAATGAAAAGATAACAGAAAAATTCCCTCCTCAAAACTTAGAAATTAAACAACATGCTTCTAAATAATCCATGGGTCAAAGAGAATATCACAAAGGTAAATAAAAAATATTTTGAACTGGAAAAAATGAAAATAAATACTTTGAAAATTGTGGAGTACAGCTAAAGCGGTGCTTAGAGGAAATTATATAGTGTTAAATGCTTATATTAAAAATGAAGTTCTTAAACTGATAATCTAATCTTATCTTTAAGAAAATAGAAAAGGAGAGCAAAATAAATGCAAAGCAAATAGCAGGAAGGAAACAATAAAGTTAGAACAGAAATTAATGAAATTAAAAAGAGAAAAACAAGAGAGAAAATCAATGAAATCAAAGCTGGTTCTTTGAAACAGTCAATAAAACTGGTAAACCTCTAGCAAGACATACCAAGAAATAAGAGAGAAGATACAAATAAACAATACCAGAAATGAAACAGGAGATAACACTATAAACCCCATAGATATTAAAATGAACGGCTCTATATGCAGAAATTCAACAACATATATAAAATAGGCCAACTTTTGAAAACCACAAATTATCAAAACTCACTCAAGATGTAATAGATATTCTGAATAGTCATAACTATTAAAGAAATTGAATGCCTAGTTTTAAAATCATCAAGAAAAAGAAATCTCTTGACTCAAACCCTTTCACTGGTGAATTCTATCAAACGTTGAAAGAAGAAATGATACTAATTCTACACAATCCTTTCCAGGAAATAGAAAAAATTTTCAATGCATTTTATGAGACCACCATTATCCTAATACCAAAATCTGACAAAGATAAAGTAAGAAAAGAAAGCTACAGACTAATATCCTTCATGGACATAGACACAAAATTCCTTAATAAAAACTAAGCAAATGAAATACAAGATGTAAAAACTAAATATACAAAATATTTAAAAAGAATAGTAACACAACAATCAAGTTGGTTTATCCTGGGCATGCAAGACTGGTTCGATATTTGAAAATCAATGTAATCCACCATTTAACCTAAAAAGAAAAAGCCCATAATCACTATTTTCAATTAAAATTTTTATTTGATATAGAAAAAGCATTTACAAATTCAGCTTCCATTTCTAAAAAAATGTTCAGCAAATTAGGAACAGAAGAGAACTTTCTAAGCTTGATAAAAGGTATCTACAAAAAAATTATTTTTTAAGCAACCATCCTATTTAATTGCGAAAGAACTAAATGCTTTCCTCTTAACATTAAGGAGAAAGCAAGGATGTCCACTCTCATAATTTCTATTCAACATTATACAGGAGGTTCTAGTCAAGGTTATTAGACAAGAAAATTATATAACAGGCAATAATATCAGAAAGGAAGAAATAAAACATCTCTACTTATAGATGACATGATTTTATACATAGAAAATCCCAAGTAATCCATCAGAAAACTATTAGAACTAATAAACAATTCATCAAGTTTACAAGATACAAGATCAACATACAAATTCAATTGTATTTTTATACTCTAGCAATGAATAGTGCAAAAATGAAATAGAAAACAATTCTATTTATAATACCATCAAAAAAGAATAAAATGCTTTGGAGGAAATTTAACAAAAGAAGTACAAAACTTAAATTCTGAAAACTATAAAACATTGTTGAAATTTAAAAAGACTTAAACAAATGAAAAGACAGCCCATGTCCGTGGATTAGAAGATAATATTTAAGTCTTACATATTAATAATTAATAAGTTTAACATTTAATATGTTAAGAAGGCAACACTTCCCAAACTGGTCTACAGATTCAACACAACTCCCATCAAAATTCCAGCTGGATTCTCTTCAAAAACTGATAAACTAATAACAAAATTCATATGGAAATTCAAGTGACCCAGAATAGACAAAACTATCTTGAAAAAGAAAAACAAAGTTGGAGGATTCCCACTCTGACCTCAAATTTTAACTACAAAGAAATGATAATCAAGACAATGTGTTACTGGTATAAAGATAGATATACAGATCAGTGGAATAGAATTGAGAAAATAAACCCTCACACTTACAGCCAATTTATTTTCAACAACAGTGCCACAACAATCGCACAGGAAAAGAATAGACTTTTCAACAAACTGTGCTGGGACAACTGGATAGCCACATGCAAAAGAATGAAGTTAGACCCCTACCTAACATCATACCAAAAATAGTGGATCAAAGACCTAAATTTAAGAGCTAAAACTATCAAACTCTTAGAAAAATATCTAGGTGTAAAATTTTATGACCTTAGGTTATAGTTTCTTGGATATGGCATCAAAAGCACAAGCAACAAAAGAAAAAATAAATAAACTGGGGTTCATCAAAATTAAAAACTTATGTGCAGCAAAGGTCACCATTAAGAAAATAAAAGGATAACCCAAGAATGGGAGAAAATATTTGCAAATCATACATCTGATAAGGCACTCATATCTAGAATATGTAACGAACTTTTACAACACGACAAAAACAAATGAAGTTTTTTCCCTTTTGAAAAATCTCCTGTTAAAATGACCATTTGAACACATACATCTACTTTCACTCTGAAACTCTTACTAAATTTAGTTTTCAAAAGAGAGACATAAACCCACAAGAAGAGGAAGAATAACAGAACAAACACAAGAATGACAAATCCTAAACTGAGAATTGACCTAATCTACACTAGGCTTCCCTCATTCAAAATCCTTCTATCTGTACAAATCCCATTCATTTCCCAAGGGCTTTCTCCTATTGAATGTTATCAATATTTCAGCCCATTCTCCATTCACTCTAAAATCCTATCTCTGTGATAACAGTAATAAAAACAAACACCTATGAAGCATCTACAAAGTGCCCCAGTATAATTCTGAGTCTTTATAAAATGAATACACTTTGGCATTTGGTAGTTCTCAAATTATTTCTTATTATTCAGTCTTATTTCCCAAATTTGGGTGTGAATTTCTTGACAGGAAAATTTCGGTTTTATCCAGCTCTAAAATTTTTCACAGCACCAGACTCCAAATAGGTAATCAATAAGTACCTAAAATGGTTCAGTTCATACACTACATACCTACCGATCTTCATTAGTGCCAATAATTCAATGTCCAATTGGCAATCAAAATAAAGAAAGCATGTCTCTGTTGCCATTTTAGATCTTGCCACCAAAACATTTGCCAGTTGTCCCAAAGGACAGCAGGTGGCATCTCAGAGACCCATCTATCCATTTACTGCAGGGTGACCTGCCTAGTTTAGCATTTAGCAATCAGACTTCTAAATAGAAATAAACCCCATGCTGAGTAGGCAACAGATGAAAAAAAAGAAAAAAAGATGCCTTTTATGGGACTCCATGATAATGGCTTTATTGCCAAAAGCCATATTAGCAGAAGATGGAAGATTCAATTTATAGAATCTCCTGAATGTCTGTCTGTTCAACAGCAGCCTGTTCATGCCCAAAAAGAGATCGGTGCCTGTGGAAAACGTATTTGAAGGACAACTCACAATGCTACTTGCTCTGCCAAGTGAAGGAATTCACATTCTTTTATTTTTTAAGCCAAAAGGGGGCAAAACTAACCAAATAAATTAGTGCATCCTGCTCTAAACTTCACAGTCACATTGAAATACAGAATTGGAACCACCCCACTCACTGTGATGATCCAAAAGTCAGTTAAGACAATTCAGAGAAATGCCAGAAAAACTTCCTTCTTTTTGAGACAACAAAAGCAGATGGAAAACTGCTAAAATGGCTCAAGTATGTGACACTTTTATAACATTTATGTGGCTCTTGAAAAAAATCAGCTTTAACTGACTTTTTGCTCCCTATGTCCTAGTTCTGTCAAAACCTCTTCTGCCTTTTTAGAGACTTAAATCAGAGAACAAACCATTACAAATATACTTTACCTTTAATTACTATCATTCAGAAACGATGTATTTCTTCTCCAGTCCTTGCCAAAACAAGGCAAGGGAGGAAAGCAATGGAAAGAAAAATTATTAATAAAATCTATCTCTAAGATGCCATCAAAAACAAAACTGGCAATAAATTTTGTCAGGTGGCCTAGCAGAGCCTCTAGCTTCCCTGTCTGATCTGGAAAATTCCATTAAACCCCCGCCCCCCATTTTATATTATCTCCATATGAAGAATAAGGCAGTTAATATACTTCTACCTCAAATACCTAAACAGAGTTAAAGGAAACCTTGATACTCGTTTTATTTGCTTGCCTTAGTTTATTCATGAAGTACCTTGAAAGGCATGTTGTGAAAATAAATGCAACAATGACAGTTCTCTAATTCTTAGAAGGTGAAAGTAATGGGTTTAAAAAATAAACAAACAAACAAACAAAAAATCTTTCTTCATTATGGACAAATTTGACCTTGAGTTAACCTTCTAGCTCTGTCTCCTGGAAACCTGATCAAGACTGAACATCAGTTTGTTCCCAGGCTGTTATCTGATGGGGGAAGGGAGGCAGAGTATAGCTCCCTGGAGTGAGTAAAGAGTGCCAAGTGTGTTTGGTTCAGGTCATGTGGGTCTAAAATTTTAGCTAGACCCCTCCTCAAAAAAGAAACCCAAGACAGGGGCTTAATAGAATGAAATCACTACGTATATTTTTAAAGTATGGGTATATTTTAGTCACTTTATCACTTTTTTTCTCTTTTTTTAACCTTTTTATAAATAAAATAAACATCATTATTTTTAAAAGAAAGAAAAGAAACTTTACAACAACCAAGGTCAAGAAATATAAGTTTACCAGTGACCCCAGAAATTCCTCCATGTGACTTGTCCCAGTATCAATCCCCTCCTACACCCCAGAAGCAATCAATATCCTGGCTTTTTATAGTAATTACTTTGCTGCATGTGTGCGTGAGAGAGATTTTATCACCAAGTGTGCACCCCTACTGTGTACTTTGTCTTGCTCTTTTAAAAAATGTAATATGTCTTTTAGTGCTCTCTCAATTTTATAAGTCCCTCTCCATTCCTTTCTTTTCATGACAATTTATCTGTCAAAAACTTCAGGCGTTTGACCTGTAGAGTTCTCACAGTCTGGTTTTGCTGACTGATACTCATGGTGTAATTTAACATATTCCTTTGTATTTCTTGCAAATTGGCAGCTGGATCTAGAGGCTGGATGAGACTCAGGTCCAATTCCTTTGGTAATTCCATAGTTGGTGTCAATGTCTTTCATTAGGCAACATACAAAGTCTGATGGCCTCTCTTTTTGTGATGTGTGCAGCTGTCAATGCACGTTGCCTAAATCCATTAAAATGGTGATATTCTAATTCTGTCATTTCTTTTTTATTTTTTGTTGGAACATTTTTATAAAGAGGTACATTTTCTCTTCTACAGTTTGGTTGCCATTGGCCCAGGTCACCTAGAAAAGGCAGGATAAATGCTTGAATCTTTCCCTTTACCAATTTCAAGATAACAAATTGGATCCCTATCATCTTCTGAGGATGACCAATTGGGTTTTTATTTTTAAAATCATTATACACTCATGGATTTAAACATATTTTGATGAGTTTTGATTTGTTACAAACATTTCCTTTATTGTAGCTCAAATGGTCCCAAATATGGCGAACAGAAGTCTTCTCATATTAGCTCCTGAGTCCTTTTGCCTCTGATGGCTTCTCCACTATTTGGTATAAAGGGATGTTTTCATTCATCTTGTACATTTTCTGCCACAGACCTGGAATCGGTCATTTCTCCAAGAGCCCTGGTTTTTTCTGATGGAAATGGTATTGTAAGACTACAGTCTGGGCACTGGGGATACCCACTGACAGGCTTTTTCATTAGTCAGAACTAAGAATATACATATACATATACACATATTTTTAAAAATAAAATAGCTCATGAGTTCATACTGATAAATCCTCATTTAAATTTAAGACTACTGTTTTTCAGCATAATCTCTTCTGTATTACAGCAATGTCTCCTTTCTTCTATGCTGGGCACCCTTGTTCTCTAAAACCTGAGATAATTATCTCATAATTATTCCTTTACTTTCTCCCACATTATACACACAATGGTCTCAGATTAACGATACGATTACTACCACCACCAACCTAATTACTGAGAATAATTTAAGAAATCTTGCATATGCACTCTCTTTTGTTCCCTATTTTTTATAGTTATAGTGTATTGACAGTGTCAGAGCATATAGACGTTACATATTATACTCTCTTCCTATTACCCTCATTTAATCTAATCTATAAATAATCATGTTTAATGTTCACCAGCAGTCCTAATATTGGTGTCTTTCTAGTCATTTTGGCTATTGGGAGCTCTTTCTCTATAAGACTCCTCAAGAAGTGTTCGTGAAAACGTTATTTTCTGAGTTTTTGCAAATTGGTAACAGTAATCTTTATACTTGAGAGTCAACTTTCCTGGATATAAAATCTTTTGCTCACATATTCTTCCCTTGAGTATCTTAAACATATTAATCCATTTAACTGACTTTCTTTTATAAGTCACTTGCTCTTCATTCTTAGATAGCCAAAGGAATTTTCTTTTAAGTTCAGTTATTTTACCAGAATACATCTTACTGTTGGTCATTCTGGAATAATATCCATTCTAGATCACTATTCTCAGATACATGGTGACCTCATTTGATATGCATTTTTAAATTCTTTTAATTTCAGGAAACTTTTCTAAAATCATAGCTTTTCATTTTTGTTCTTCCTTACCTTAGTCCACTTATTCAGGGACCCATTACTTATGTGTTGGACCATCTTTGCCTGCCTTCTATATTTGTCAGTTCCTCTAGATATACTTATTGTTTTCTTCATTTATTTTTTATTTTTAACATTTTCCTACTTTTAACTATTTTAAGAAATTATGTCATTTTATTTGTGCTTGTATTCCTCCTAATTCAGTCTCCATTTATAAAGTGATCTTTTCTTTTATTTTTATTTATCCTTTCTAGTTTCACACGGTTTTATTTAATGTAATTTGATAATGTAGTTTTTTAGTTTAATAATGTTTTATTTTTTAATTACAGTTGGCATATGATATTATATTAGTTTCAAGTGCACAACATAGTGATTAGACATTTATATAACTTACAAAGTGACTACGCTGATAAATCTGACACCATACATAGCTATTGCAGTATTATTGAGTATATTCCTTATGCTATACTTTATATCCCCATAATTGTTTTGTAACTGACAATTTGTACTTATTAATCCTTTCCTCCTTTTCACCTACTTCCTAACCCCTCTCCCATCTGGCAACCATGAAAATGTTCTCTGTATCTATGAGTTTATTTCTATTTTGTTTGTTTATTTTGTTCTTTAGATTTCACATATAAATGAAATCATATGCATTTGTCTTTCTCTGTCTTACTTAATCCACTTACCCTCTAGGTCCATCCATGTTGTTGCAGGTGGCAGGATTTCATTCTTTTTTATGATGGAGTATTATTCCATTGTATATACGCACTATCTTTTCATTATCCATTCATCCACTGATGGACATCCAGGGTGTCTCCATATCTTAGCTATTGTAAATAATGCTGCAACAAACATATTCATTCACATGTCCCTTCAAAATAGTGTTTTAGGTTTCTCCAGTTCAACACCCTGAAGTAGGGTTACTGGGTCTTTCTTTGTCTCTTGTTATAACTTCTGTTTTAGTGTCTATTTTGTCTGGTATAAGTATTGCTACCCCAGCTCTTTTTTTTTTTTTCATTTTCATTTTCATAAAGTACCTTTTTCCATCCCTTTACTTTAAGTCTGTTTGTGTATTTTGATCTGAAGTGACTCTCTTGTAGGCAGCATATGTAGGGGTCTCGTTTTCTCATATGTGCGTCCACTCTATCTTTTGATTGGAACACTTAAATATTTTATATTTGAAGTACTTTTTAATAGATATGTAGTTATTGCCATTTTATTATTCACATTTTGATCTTTTTTTCTTTTTTCTTCTTCTTCTTAAAGAAGTCACTCCAACATTTCCTGGAATACTAGCTTAGTGGTGATGAACTCCTTTAGCTTTTTCTTGTCTGAGAAGCTCTTTGTCTGTTCTTTGATTCTAAATGATAGCTTTGCTGTGTGGAGTAATCTGGGTTGTAGGTCCTTGCTTTCATACTTTGAATATTTCCTGCCAATCCCTTCTGGCCTGCAACATTTCTGTTGAGAAATCAGCTGACAGTCTTATGGGAGCGCCTTTATAGGTAACTAACTGCTTTTCTCTTGGTGCTCTTAAGATTCTCTCTTTGTCTTTAACCTTTGTCATTTTAATTATGATGTATCTTTTTGTGGGCCTCTTGGGTCCATCTTGTTTGGGACTCGGAACTTCCTGGGCTTGTATGTCTATTTCCTTTACCAGGTCAAGGAAGTTTTCTATCAGTATTTGTTCAAATTCTCAGTTCCTTGCTCTCTTTCTTCTCCTTTCGATGCCCCTATGGTGCGAATGTTGATCCCCTTAATGTTTTCCCCGAGGCCCCTTAAACTACCTTCAATTTTTTTGAATTCTTTTTTCTTGTTGTTCTTCTGATTAGGTGTTTTCTACAGTCTTATCTTCTAAATCACTGATTTGATTCTTTGCTTCATTTAATCTACAGTTGATTCCCTCTAATGTATTTTTTATTTCGATTATTGTCATCTTCCTTTCTGACTGATCTTCGTTACGTTCTCTATCTCCATTTTTATGTTTTCTACCTCTTTGTTAAAGTTCTCACTTAGTTCATCTACTCTTCCTGTAAGTTCATTGAGCATCCTTATAACCAGTGTTTTGAACTCTGCGTCTTGAGGTGGCCTCTTATGTATGTCCCCAGTTGTAGGATTTCTGTTCAGCTAGACTTCAGGTGTTTCTCAATGATGGCTGTTCTGTAGTTTAGTTATGTTTTTAATGTGGTCATGGGAGGAGGCGAGCACAGCATTTATCTACTCCACCATCTTCATTGGAAGTTCCATTTTTCTTTTATTTTTAAAAGAGTTCTGTCAGCTTTTCTGTTTTTTTTTATTTTGATTTATGTCATTTTTTCATGTCTTGTATAATTTTCTTAGTGTCTTTTATCTTATTTTGAAATAGAAGGTTACACTTTGTATTTGTTTTGTAGTTGTGTCTATGTGTGTTTTTATTGTCTGAAGAAACGTTATTCTGCTATTTTATCTTTCTTTAAAGATAAAGGAACCTCACTTGCTTCCTTATTTTTATGTGAAATTTGGTTTCTTAAAGTTTTAGAAAGGACGGTAGCTCAGAGTTGCTTTCACAGTTTTTGGTTTTGCCATCTAGTACTTTTTTTTAATGTGTAAATTTCAAGAGGTCAGAAAATTCTGCCACCACTAATGGCATCATCTTCTCAGAATCCCTTATTATTATGTTTAATTTAATATGATCACTCAAACAGCTAATATGAACACCAAATTCCAGGACAGGTCTACTTGATGCACTTTGGTATCAATACAACATGTTGAAGTGAGCCTAAGATCCCCAAGTATTATTATAAGAGGTACACAAAAACTGTCCTTCCAATTTCTATCAAAAACCCAATTTGTGTTTTTTATGCGTATTTGCTTCAGTACCTCTGTAAGAGGCTCTCATTTATTTTTCCTTTATACTTGAATTCCATTGCCTATGTAACAAGCAAGAAATCGGTGGCATAGCCAAATAGAGATGGGTCCCTATTCAGCTTTCCATCTCAAAATCAGCTTTTTGGAGGCCACAGAAAGGCTACGTTTTCTCGAAAAAGAAAGAACGCTCCCATCTTCTGCTCTAAAGTTCCTCTGTTAATATCCATATTCCAAGCAGGGAGGACTTAGCATAGGGAAAACCACTTCCTGAGGCAAAGACACAGACTGTGATTCAAAGGACATTTCCACTGGAGAAAAAAGAATGGGCCTTCTGTGATGAAGAGGCAGCAAAGTCATGAGGGAAGATCAGAAGAGACCCATCTTGATCTGAGATCACAAAAGAGAAGAGGCTCCTGCATGGGTTCACTGGTAGTCAAAGGTAGCAGATATACAGGTACACAGCCAGGAGGAGTGAAACACCCAATTCAGGCGCATTCTTAAGTTGGCTACCACCTCAGATGTGAATGACTCCATCCCATGATACAACCCAGGAGCTTGATAAAATGTGTGTTTCTCAAGGAAGAAAGTAGCACCATTTATCCATCCACTTCTATGCCCTATGAGTTAAGGGTTTCCTTGGAGATATTCTCTCCCTACACTTTCAGGTTTGGTGAGTGCTGAACGGGCACCCATGGGCATCCCTCATCCTAGTACCAGAGGCCCAAAGACAGGAATCAAGAGCTGCAGGCAGGTACTGACAGGTTTCCCCTGTGCAGAACTGGTAGCTGCTGCAGTGGTATCTAAAAGAGGTAAGTGCATTCAGTGTGCAATACAGGACCCAAGGAAGCACTCACCACCATGAAAGCAAAAATTTAATCAGATGTTCGACTTTTCATTACCAGGTGATTAATCACTTTCCATAAGAGAAGGAGTCTGTGACATGAGATTTTTATTAATTTCCCATGCACTAAAGGACATATAAACTGCAATATAGATGTAAAAGAATACTTTTTCACCTTTATAGAGAGCAAACCTGCCCCTGCTCTGATGGGAAAGTAGCCTCTCCCAGGTTGTATGTGATCTGCACGTTTGCGCGCTGGAGTTTCTGCTACCTTCAGAGCGTTTAGGAATCTCTGCTACAGACGGACACAGATCAGGTTCAGCAGCCCCCTAGCCTTGCCAAGCAGACAAAGAGTGATTCTTTCTGTTAGATGATATCAACCTCACGAACCAGAGAGGCCCAGGAGCAGCTCCCAAGGTTTCCACATCATGTATAAAACACCAGCAGACTGTTCTTCGACACACAGCCAGCCTCCCCCGACACACAACCAGCCTCCCCCCCAGCCCAGACAGGTTCGAGAACCACTTTCTTCAGTATCCTTGAATCAACAATGTCATAACTGAATCTCTGTAGCTTAATGTAAGTTTTTAATATCCTTTCACCCTTTAATATCCGCTTCAACCTGGAAAATGTTCTTCTGTTAATACTGCTTATCTGTCTTGGCACTTACTCGAATATAATGAAAGTATGTATCTCTCTGACTCTAAGTCATTAACATCAGTGACCCCACCTTAGCTATCTCTGCACCCCCAGGACGTAGCACAAAGACTCACTCAATAAATTTTAGTTAAACTGAAATGTGGTTATGTTTCATCCTTCTAGTTTTAGAAATATCTGAATATCTGAATATCTTTTGGTAACTGCATATTTAAAGTGTTAATCTCACCCTAGATGACAGGCTTCTTTTTACAGTCTAGAGTCAGCTTACTTCATCGTTGCACTAAATCATCACTGGGGTTTGGGATCAGGCAGGCTCATGCCAGACTCTGTGTGTCAAATGACAAGAGCCAGCATCTACTGGGTGCTTACTGGGTGCTAGACACCACTCTATGTCCTTTACACATTTTAACTCATTTCCTGTCCCTTATCAACTCTCTAAGGTAGGTACTATTATTATCTCCCTTGTCCAGGTGAGAAAACTGAGCTAGTTTAACAATTTACATAGGATCCCACAGCTAGAAAGTATGACTTTATCTCAAGCATATAAAGTATGTTTTAGCCATTTCTGCTCTGAAGGCTGAATGACATATCTGCCAAAGTACTCTGTGCTTCTCTTTGATGCTGTCTTAGTTCTCCCCTAAACTTTCCATGGCTTCCAATACTCCTACTTCCACAACATATCCTGTGTCTTTTCTGAGAAATTAGAGCCGTAAAATAGTAACTATGTTTGTCAATAACTCGATCATGTGTCTGTCCTATTGCCCTCTCACAGGATGGTTCCCCCCAGGTGGGCAAAGATGCTGAGCTTTTCCTGGGTGCTAACGGCTGTTCCTAGCAGACTCCATGCTCCGGGAGCTTGGAAAGATGCTCTAAACCCATGAACACACAAATAGCACTAGCCTCACAAATGAGACATGCAAACAGCATGCCAGCAGAGTTCAGAGAAGAGAGAGAGCACTATGAGCTGAGTGGGAAGGCTTTCTAGATCACATTTAGACAGATGGAAGAGAGAGGAGATGGCCTCCCAGGCTGAGAGATCAACTTTGGAAAAGATGCAGAAGTGGGAACACAACTGCCGTTGTTGTTGTCCTGATTCTAGGCTTGCTGGACTTCTTTCGGGGAGAAAAAAATGCTGGCGGAGACTGCCACTAACACTCAGAAAAATACTCAACAATAGTTTAAATCAGGGCTTGACAAATTCCGCTGTTTGAGGAATGTAGGTTTCTTGAACAGCCAGTCATTTCCAGTTATCATAGCTGATTTCCCACTACAACAGCAGAGCTGAGTGGTATGAGAGACCAGATGGCTCGCAAGTCCTGAAATATTTACTACCTGGGTCTCTAAAGAAACAGCTTGCTGATCCCTGGTCTAAAATATCAACAGTGAAAGAAAAGCTAACAAAGCCAACTGACTGGAACTTACAGGTGTACTATACTAAAAAACATTTATCTAAAACTTAAAAGAAATTCAAGATACCCAAGTTAATTGCATTCTTAGAAAAGGTATCAAAGAAGATAATCCGAAAAAACTAATATTACAGATTAAAATGCAATCACTTTCCACATGTTTCAAAAGATCCTAGAGCAGACTCTCATCTGCACAAATGCCATGGTTATGGAACTGAAGCTCCCAAAGGTCTTGAGATTTCAATCACCAAATTCTCTCATTCAATAAATATAAAATAGCAATACATATAAAAATATTCAGAGGTCATCTGAATCTTATCTGTTAAGCATATGTTAAATAAAAGAAAACATAATCCACAGATGTGAAATAACTTTAAATAAAAATGTGGTTATAAAATGTTCTAAAAAATAAAAAATAACAAAATTAAAATGTATTATAGCCAAGGTCATCTTACCAAACATGTTGCTAAGCAGGACAATTCCTCATTTCCAAAAATGATAATTAAAGGAGAATGTGAGTGTCTATGTTCGCTTAGGTATTTACTGGACTAGGGGGAAAGGCACGATGGACACAGAGATGAAAGGCATGGTAGAAAAAGCCCTGCCTTAGAAGACACAGGCCTTAGTCAGAACTCTGCCAGGAATAATACGTGTGCCCAAGCACAGGGCACATAACCACCCCGAGGCTCAGCTTCTCCCGTGAAGGACTCCTGTTAGAGGATCTCTAAGGGCTTTTCCATTTTGAGATTCATAAAAGTTAACAGAATATTAGAATATATTTGAGAACAAGGGAAAACTGATTAATTAGTGAACCTAAACAAAAGAAATCCTTTTACAGCCTTATGTTTTGTTTTGTTTTCTTTTTGGTTATAGTATTTCAATAGATTTGCTATATTTGAAATAATAAAATGACTTCACGTATGATCTAATATTATCTAGACTTCCAAGAACCTTAATGTGTTGGACCCATCCAGATCAGAAACTGTAGAGAAAGAACAAGGAATAAACACAGAAGTCCTCTGAGAATAGTAATGCAGTTAAGAAACAGCCTGTGGCCTTAAGCAGCTGTATGCTCATCCACGAACGGTGCTCACTTTAAGAGCATGGCACAGAAACAAGGAAACTGCACGCCTGCATTCCCTTCTCAGTGCTCATCAACAGCAGTAATGAAGGCTGCCCTCCAGGGAAAATTAGAATGAGATTTGGGAAATGGCACCAAGCACATAATAAAAGAATAAGAAGCATGTTAGAGAAGAGCTCAATGTTACCAAAGGAGCAAAGATAATAAAAGTGGGGGGCGGGGGGAGTGGAGAAGACTGCTTCTTCCATGGCTCTGTTTCCTAACAGAGGAAAACATTCAGATGCACAGATTCCAAAGAGTAATATAAACTAAAAAAACAGGGACCACGAATAGTGTGAGGAAGGTAATAGACCCACAGTGTTCAGAAACAGAAAGCTGGGGAGCAAGTATGTGAGTGCTTACATGGCAGGGCCAGGAATCAGATCCCGGGATGGTCAGAGATTTGGGCAGGGATGCCATACAATAAGTGGTCTGCATCTACAGGAGTGTGTGATCACCTGGGGACAACCTCAGGATTAGGGGGAGCTGGGAAGCCAAGAGAAGGAGCGCACAACCGAGCTGAGTGCTTCTGGAGAACCAGTAAGGAGAGGCTTGGACATCAGCCCCCAGAATTAATGACAAGGGAGCCTTCCGTGACCAGAGCCAGAGCTGTTGCCGTGCCAGGCGGGCGAGACCGGGCGGATGGAGAGGAGAGGGAGTGAAGAGGACATGGAACAAGGTGTGCGGACAACGCTTTCTAGAATGCAGACTGCGCAGGGGGGTGCAGAGGGTTCTGTAAAAATCCAGACAGATCTGAGCTGGTTAAGTGGGAAAGAAAGGATCCAGCTTAAAGAAAAAAGTGGAATACATAAGGAAAAGAAAGGATGATCTGCAGCAGCATTTTTCCAATTGTGAATCAGGATCCCCCAGTGGATTCGTTTATTAGAAAAACCTGTAGTTCTCCTGTGTCTTTCTCCTTCACTTCCACACTGTGCCCTTCACTTCTGACACTTCTGGTCGCCAAATGTATGAGGGAGGGGCTGTTCCCACACCAAGCAATTCTGCAACAACAGCCGGGTATTCTATAATTTAACTCGATTCTGACACTACCTACCTGGAGACAGCACCAGGTCCCACAGGTTAAGGGCTCAGTCCCATAAGACTGCCCGACATCCCCACTTCAGACGCCAATCACAAGTAGTAGATCACCACGTTATTCACAGCTTCTGTCCAACTTGGCTACAAACCGCAAGTTCTCATGACCCTCTTCCCTTGGATTCTATTATTTGCTAGAACAGCTCACAGAACTCAGGGAAACACTTACTAACATTTACCAGTTTATTAAAGGATAGGATAAAGGATATAGATGAACATCCAGATGAAGAGATTCATAGAGTAAGGCATGGGAGGGTCCTGAGTGCAGGAGCTTCTGTCCCTGTGGAGATGGGATGTGTCACCCTCCAGGTATGTGGATGTGTTCACTAACCTGAAAGCGCCCCAAACACCATACTATTGGGATTTTATGGAGGCTTCCTCATGTAGGCAGGATCAATTATTACTGCCTCTCTTGCCCCTCTTCCCTCTCTGGAGAATTCCAAGCTTCTAATCATGGCTTGGTCTTTCTGGTGACCAGCTCCTATCCAGGAGCCCACACAGAGTCTCATTAGATCAAAAGACACCCCAACACCCAGGAGTGTACAAGGATTTCAGGACCCCTGCACCAAGAACCAAGGGCAGAGACCAATCTGTATTTTCTATTATCCCACAGTTGAAATAACAATTTATTGGCTAGCACTTTAAAAATTAAATGGAATGAATATAATAAAACAGAACACAATAGAAAATATCAGAGAATATCCAAATAAGAGTTGCTTCCTGAAACCTGTAAGGTGAGGGCGTGCGTGTACGTGCATGTGTGCGCACTGGAATGCAATGTAAACTGTGGAGCTCAACCAAAAAGTGCAGAGCCACTATGTAAAGGGCAAGGCTGAAGAAGATGAAGGAGGCCAGGGTGTCCGGCATCCAGGTGACAGGGTGTCTTAGAGAGAGCAACCTCCCCTCTGTTGGACCAGGAACAAAGGAGGAGAGGATGGAGTATTCTTGTAAACAAAAATTCAGAGATATTCAGCTTCCCTCTCTCCCTTTCTCCCTCCCTCATGCCCTCTCACTTAGACTCCCTCCATCATTAAGGCTTGGCCATGAGGCGAGAAGTGAGGAGAAGGACACAATATAGAAGTGGAAAGTCAAATGCCAGTCCCTTTTATTTCCAAAGGTGAAGAGATGGGAAGGAAAGGTGACTAATAGACTAAGAAAAAGCGAGCAGCCAACGGCTTGGAGGACCCCACCAAGGTGCAGTGGCTGAAGTAAGGGAGAAGGTTGGTGGAACCACAGGGTCAAGGTGCTGGACAGGTTGTACATGTGCACACTGAAGAACTCCAGGGTGGCTGTAAGGCTCAGAGTGGAGAGAGAGACTGTAGACCAGATGCTCAGGACCTTGGTGAGCAAGGTTGTCGGCCTCCACCTCCCTGGATAATAAAATTGCTGCCTTCTGCTAGCATGGAAGGGGGTTAGTCCCCAACGAGTACAGAGTCAGGGTAAAAATCCAGGGCTCTAATGGGCTCTTAGACAGCTTTTCATATAATTCCTCTGTTTTGAGGCCCATCTTCAACCTTGGCTGCCTATTCCTAAGCCCTGGTGAGATTTCATCATATAAATTGGGATGCTCCCAGCTTTTCCACTGCCAGCTTAGGGTACAGCTTCCTCCTGTCTGCTAAGTAAGGCAGCTCTCATCCAGGTGCTTTCTAGCTTCCAAAATGCTGCTGTCTCCTACTTTCTTGGGTTTCTTTTTGTCCTAGAGGATTTTTTTTTTTTAATCATTTTACTCTTATTTTGGCAGGGTTTTAGGAGGGACCAAAAGTAAATGCATGTGTTGAATCCATCATCTATACCCCTAACTTAATTTTTATAATTACAAAAAATAATAATACAATATTCATTTCCACACACAAAAATACATGCTCTCTTTGGTGTGTGAACACGATACCCCAGGCTCTTGCCCTGAGGCAGGCTGATGGAGTTGGCTGAGGGGTGTCTAGTCACACAGGCAATTAATTTGCCCAAAGCCAAGCGCAGCCTCCTGGCCAGGTCCCCAGGGCTGCGTTTCTCAAAGAAAGTTATCATCCCCTTGGGAAGAAAATCACCAAATTGTTCTATGATCGTGGCAGGGTGGGCTGCTCATCCACATGAATAAAACATTTTAAAATAGCCTTTTACTGTAATGTATAGATATAAAACCCAAATAAATGGTTTAAGAAAATGGCTTAATATGGAAATGTAATTCCTTCATGATTAAATTATATGCCATCTAATTAATCCTTCCTAAAGCCTTGATTGCCATGAGACACATGTGCAGAGGAGTTTCAGATGTTTCACCATCACATCCAGAAACCAGAAGTGTAACAAGAGAATCACAGAATAGAGGGACTTCAGAGTGGAAGAAACTGTAGCTACTATTATCGACTATTTGTGTCTCTACCCCTCAAATTCATATGTTGACATCCTAATCTCCAATATGATGATATCAGTAAATGAGGCCTTTGGGAGGTGATTAAATCATGAGAGTGAAACCCTCATGAATGGAATTTGTGTCCTTACACAGAGACTCAAGAGAGCTTTCTTGCTGTTTATGCCACGTGAGGACACAGTGAGAAAATGGCTGTCTGTGAACCAGGAAGCAGCTTCGCCTCCCAGACGCGGGGATCTGTTGGAGCTTTGATCTTGGACTTTCCAGCCTCCAAAGCTGTGAGAAATAAATGTTTGTTGTTTAAGCCACCCAGTCTATGGTATTTTGGGTATAATAGCCCAAATGGACTAAGACAGAGATTGGTGCCCGAAGTGGGAGTGAAGCAGTAACAAATACCGAAAAACATGAAAGTAGCCTTGTCAGCGCCAAGCTGATTGAGAAGGGAGGGTTCGATGGTGAGACACTCAGTTGGAAGAATGCACAAGAGGCCGACATGAGAACAAAATGGCAGGCACCAACTTTATTTTGGGGAGCGCAGTATTGCACACACTTCTCCTGTTCCCCTTCTGCTCCCCTTCATGTGCTCCCCTTCATGTGCTCCCCTTCGGCTCCCCAGGGGACCGCATGGCTCCACACATAGCAGTGTACAATAGTGGCATCCAGCCACACATGCGTGATACAATAAGCTGAATTATGTTTACATAGCTTAGGCACAGGCGCCTTACTACACACTAATGTAACATTCTAAATCCAGGGTCCTATTACCAGCCACGAGCCTGGATCACAGTCAGACCTGGGACCCACCAGGCCTGGGACCCACAAGCCTTGGAACTGGGTAATGGGTAGAGGCTAGAAGAGTTATGAGATGCATGCTAGAATACGCTGAAATTGTTGTAAGGGAGTTTTTAAAGCTGATTCTGGTGAAAAAGGAGAGCTATAGAGAAAGCTTCTGTCTTCTTACGACACATATACATAATCATATGCAGAATGTCGATAGAAATGTGGATGGTAAAGACCATTCTGATGAGGTCTCAAATGGAAACAAGAAACATGTTATTGGACAATGGCAAAAAGACAATTTTTGCTGTTAACTGACAAAGAACTTGGCTAAAATGTGTTCATTTTCTAGTGTTATGTAGAAAGTAGACTCTGCAAGTGATGAAACTGGACATTTAGTGGAGATTTCTAAGCAAGGCATTGAAGGACTGACTTGGCTCCTCCTGACTCCTGATAGTAAAATATGAGAAAAAAAAAAATTGCTTGGAGGTTGGATTTGTTAGGCAAAAAGGAACTGGAAAATAAAGATTTGGAAAAATCTCAGCCTATCCATACGCAAAAATTGAGAAAGTTGGAAAAGAACACTAAGGGCGTGACCAAGCCACTATTAGATAAGGAGATTAGTATGGGTGTAAACCATAGACTTTATCAGCTACCCCCACAGGAAAACTGCCAATTTTAACTAAAGAGGAAGGAAAGGAAAGAAGACTGTCAGACATCTTGGATTTTACAGGACAGGATCATAGACCTATTCAGCTTCAACATGCTCTATTCTTCAAGACAAAGAAAGAATGATCCCAGAGGCAATTCAGAGCTCTTCGGGTCTGCCTTCTCAATTTCAAAAGAGGCCAGACAACCTCTGCCCAAGGGCTTGGGAGCAGGGTTTGCCAAAGTGGTGGGGCCTCAAGCTGTGCCTGGCAGAGCCATTGGTGGGGGCCAGACCATTGGTGCAGCTCTGCAGAGCTGCAGAGGTGAGATCTCAGCTCCAGTAGATCCAGAAGGTGGGGCCACTGCCCCAGCAGGCATAGAGGGTAGAACATGGAGCCAAAGAACATTATTCTCAATCTCATGGAATTGGCCTTGCCAAGGTTTTGGGTCCTGTCACCCTTTCTCTCTTTCATATTTCTCCCTTTTGGAATGGTTATGTCTACCCTATGCCTGACCCACCACTGTATTTTAGAAGCATATAACTTGTTTGGTTTCACAGTTTCACAGTTGGAGAGGAATTTTGCCCCAGGTTAAATCATACCTGGAGTCCATATCTGATGTCAGTGATATTTAAATGAGACTTCAGACTTTAGAATTAATGCTGGAACAAGTTAAGACTTTGTGACTATTGGGATGGAATGAATGTTTTTTTGCATGTGAGAAGGATGTCAATTTGGGGGTGCCAGGGTGGAATCTTATGGACTAAATGTTTGTATCCACCAAAATTCATATGTTGAAATCCTAACCTCCAATGTGATGGTAGTAGGAGATGAGGCCTTTGGGAGGTGATTAGGTCATGAGGGTAGAGCCTTCATGAATGGAATTAGTGCTCCTTTTGTAAAAGAGGTCTTAGAGAGCTCTCTCATTCTTTTCCACCACCTGAGGACACAGTGAGAAGATAGCCATCTATGAACTAAGAAGTGGGCTCTCACCAGACACTGAATCTGCCGGCACCTTGATCTTGAATTTCCCAGTCTCCAAAACTGTGAAAGATGTTTGCTGTTTAAGTCATCTAGCATCTGTTATTTTTGTTATAGCAGCCCAAATGGACTGACAGCTACCATCCAGTTCTAATCAGCAAAGTCTACCACCTGGGGAGATTTATAGACATGTTCATATTGGGGCCCATGCCCAGACCTCAGAAACAGACTCACCCAGGACAGGGACCAGGCATGCACACGTTTATCAAACTGCCCAGGTGGCTCTTCCAGGTACCAGGGACCCCAGGTAAGCACTGCTTGTCTGTCCTCATTCCGTTCCTTGTATATGAGTTGAAAATTGGCTCAAAGAATTTGTGCAATTCACCAGAGATGTACTCAAGTTGGCCTAGCAGAAAAGACACTGAAAAACAGGTTGACACTTGTTCTTTTTATATCATACTTTATTCTTTCATTTACTCACTTATTCTTTCAAAAAAAATGTATAGTTATCTACTATGTCCTAATAATGATAGCAACATTTATTGAGTGCTTACTATCTGCCTGGCATTGTTACTGCTTTATAGGTATTATTTTATTTAATCCTCACATTGGTATTATAAGGTAAGTACATTTACTATCTCCATCTTACAGATGAAGAACAGAGAGGTTAAGTAATGTATTTGAGGCCCCACAGTCAATAAGTGGTGGCACTCAAATATGGCTCCAGAGCCTGGGCTCCTTCTTAACTGCTAAATGTCAACTGCCTGTCAGTTGCTCTATTTCTAGGTATCATGCTTGCGATGAAATGTAGAGAGAAAGAGAGCACACACTAGGAGACAGTTGGGTGGTATTCCAACCCAACACAGTAAGTCAGGTGGAGGCAGGCACCCAGGTGCCAGCAGAGCATAGAGGGGTACTCTCATCCCAGACGTTGGGGCCAGTGAGCTGAGTCGCAAATGATAGAAAGTGGGAAGGAGCAATGTAAATTAGGGGAGAGTCTAGGCAGCAAAAATAATGGAACACCATTTGGAATACCATAGAAGTGTAATGGATTCAAATGCGTACACTCAGGTGGCAAGATGTGCCATTTCCTCTTTTCTTTGGGCCCTTCACTCTAGAAAGTCTTTTCTACTTCATCTTTCTCCACCATCTACTGTCCTACTTCTTTGCTCCTCTTTACAATAAAAACTCCTAGAAAGAGTTATCTGTCCTCATCGTCCCCCAGTTTTCTTCTCTCACTCTCTCTTACTCTCCCTTTGTTTTATTTGTACACGATCTCAGCTTCAAGTAGAAAGAACTTTTTCTTAAACCATGGTTAAGAAGTTGCCAATATGATGCTTCATCACACTTGAATACTTTAGTGCACAGTTCTTACAAATAAGGACATTCTCATATAAAACCACAGTAAAAAAAAAAGTCAAAATAAGAAAATTAACACTGATATGTTATTCCCATTTAATCCTTAGATTTCATTGAAGTTCTGTCCAATAATATCGTTGATAACAAAATATATTCAGTTCAGAATCACATGTTATATTTAGTTGTCATGTCTCTTTAATCTCTTACAGTTTGGATCTATTCCTTAATCTTTCCTTGACTTCCATGATGTGGACATTTTTAAAGAATACAGGCCAGTTAAATTGTAGAATGTCTATCTATTCAGATTTGCCTCTTTAGATTTGGATTCTGCATCTCTGGCATAAGTGACGCTGTGATCATCTCATTGCATCTTATCAAGTAGTACATCACTTTGATTTGTCCTTTTACTGATATTCAGTTTGGTCACTTGATTAAGGGTGTCTGCCAGACTGTTGTACTGCAAAGTTATTTTTCCTTTTTGTAATTAAGTATTTTATAGGGAACTACTTTGAAACCCTTTGAATATCCTGTTTCTCATCAAAAATTCAATTTATTCATTCATTCATTTATAGCACTGTGAACTCATGGATTTCTATTTTTTTCAATCCTTTATTCTCATTATGCTGATACTTCAATTGTCAATGGGAGCCCCTTCAAGATGGTTTCTGTATCTGTTTGATATGTCTCTATCATTTTTGAACTACATACATACTTTAAGGCATATGTTCCAGGTTTATCTGTTATTTTTCTACCCTAGCCATCCTCCTATTCAAGTTCTGACACTCAATGTCAAGTGTCTTTCTACCACCACCATATATATGTCTTCTTTATTCTTCTTAAACTCTGACATCCTACACCTGCCCACAAGTGTGGATGCTCTTCTCACCCTGTTAGGGCCCTAATACCCATACTAGGCTGCTCTCCTATGTGGAAATCTTCCTCATCTTGATATGATACCCTGTGTAGACATCCCCCTTATCTGATACCCTGTGTGGACATCCCTCTTATCTGGTCAGACTCCATCACTGCACACCAGGCTGCCCTTCTATGCAGACAAACTCCTCACCTCACTCAGACTCAGACACCTCACACTGGATTATCATCCTACACAAATAAATGCTCTCCTCACCCCAATGTTTTGTACCTCAAGCTGGATCATCCATCCACTTTTTCCCATTCAAGTTCCAATACTCTGTATCAGACCACCACATCTCACCTTCGTTGGCTCCAATACCCCTTGCTGGGCAATCTTCCCACCATGTGGACACCCTCCTTTTTAGGACACTAGTGGATACCTCCTTTGGGGTTCTGGGGCTTCCTACCATGCTCGATGGATGCACACTTTGCTTGGTCTCATCTACTGGATTTTAAAATGATTTGTTCAGGAAGAGGAAAAAAGCCGGGGAAGAGGAAAGGAGGAGGAAGAGGAAAAGCCCATTCTCTTAGGAACCCACTCTAATTGGACTTTTGTCCCATCACTCCACCAAAATGTCTTCTGTCAAGGTAACAATAACCTCCACAATGATGTATTCTCAGTATTCATTCAACAGAGCGATCACTCCCTCCCTCCGGATACACCTCTCTCACTGGGTTTGAGGACACACGGTCTCCTGGTTCCTCTTCTACCTCACTGGAAATACCTATGTAGACAAGTCACTTGTTCATGAACCTAAGACACTAAAATCCTGATGTGTGTACTACATTCCTGAATTAAAAGCTACCAAAAATGTCACTACTGAGATATATCTGCCACAGATACATATAAATAAATTAGACCTACCTACTATAGTAGCAAAATTGATAATTTTATAGTTATTCATTATTAAACAATAACCTTCACTAGAGGCTAAAGTTAAAATAATAATCTAAACTAACTTGGTCCTTAGTTTTAATTAATTTTCTTTAACATGATCATCAACATTTAGAAACCTGCATAAATGAGTACTAATTCATAGCGCTGAAGTAAAAAACAAAGGGGATCTTTGTTTAAAGTGCTTTTCTAATTGTTGAACAAAATGAACACTCCTAAAATATTTTATGTTTAAAATCTCTCTGCCAAGGCTCAAGTTAGTTTTCTCAACCGAACAAGAATACAGTTCCTGAGAATTAGGGCAAAATGGCTTGTTAAATGAACTAAGACACAGGCTGAAATAGAAACATTTTTGTGAAGTGTTCATATTTTATCAGCCAAACTGAACTATAGCAAATCTTCACATGTCTAAAAAATGTAGAAATCACTGTGAGCTGCTCGTTTTATATCGATTCGACCTTCTGTTCCTTTAATGACCTGATCTAAAATGACCTGGCAGGCTCAGCATCACCCCCGGCTCCATGTCAGCAGAAAGACTCACTCTGTCCATCACTGACATGACGCAAACTCTCAGCTGCCATTCACCAGCAGGGGGCACTAAACTGGGGTCTTTCTGTAGGCAAAACCAGTCAAAACCCGAAGACTGAGAAACATGTATTTCAGGAGACTGAAAAAAGGTGTCGCCACCCCAGACAAATACATTGCCACACAATCGATAGAGCATCTCTATGTGCACCTCAGTGACAATATCCAGTGGAGGGTGTTCTGAGGCTGGAGTATATTTTAGAATGACAAATAAAATGGCACTGTGGTTAGGTCAAAAACACCAAGTCTTTCTGGAATCCTTTTAGTGAACATGAATATTATAAAAGACAGTATACCAAATTCTTCCTCGTCAAGATTGCTTTAGTTCATAGTTTATTGGGCCCAAATTATTCTCTAAGTAGACTCAGCTATAAGCAGGAAAGAGCCCTAATATGCAAGAAAATGATCCAACTATAAGTATTTAACTCAAGCAAATTAACCTGAGTCATAGGTCGCATTTATCATTACTAAAAGAGGATGATTGGGTCCAGGGAAACTGGTAAGTACTGAAATATAAGCATTAACATATGTTTTGCATTAGAAAAAGGGTTTTGCAAGAATAATTTTTAAACCTTAAAAGTTATAAAAGGGAAAGTTTAGAAATCATATAGACTCCTGAAGTCATAGGTTATCTGTCATGATCCAGTGATACCTTTTCATTAATGCGAGAACCTGAGGAGAAAACTAATTTTAAATGATCACTTCCACAAATCATTCTGTGAAGGAGCTAAATGAAACACTTTCCCCAAACACAGACCTTTAAGATTGGAAAGGCACTTCCCAAATTTTTTCTGATAGAAAAAAAAAATGTGTTAACATGCTCTACAAATGTGTGTATATTTCATTTATAAATTATTCATAATATTGTACTGAAAATGTCTATTATAAACCATACAAAATAAAAATTATTAAAAGGTAGCATAAAAAGAATGCAAATATAAGCTCTAAGATTTTTCTCCCATACCTCAAATGACCATCTTTTCCTGAACTTTCCCTAGAACGTACATTTCCTAATCTAATTTTGGGAACATAAGTTATGTATTTTCTGATATATGAGAGACAAAAATGAGAATTTTCGTTTCATTTAATATTAAAAAGACTATAATGGCTGACCCAAAATCAGCATTTCATCAATTATTTTCTTTCCATTAGATCATTCCCATCAGCACACATTTTTTCCACCTCAAAAAAAATTTCTTTTTGACCTTACTTCACCTCCTAGTTAATGCTCTATTTTTCTTTCCCTTTACAGTGAAACTCTTCATAAGAGCTGTATTGGGCATGCTATATGGTAACCTTCCAAGATTCTATACCTTCTAGTATCACACCCTTTAACAATCTCCTCTTTTGGACTGTGAACAGAACTGTGACCTGTTTCTAATCAACAGTATATGGCAAAGGTGATGGGATGTCACTCCCATGATTACATTACAGAATATAAGACTTTATCTTGCTGTCAGACTCATTCTAGAGACTCTTTCTCCCTAGCTATCTATGAAGAAATAATCAGCCATGATGGGAGGCCCATATGACTTTCTTGCCAAGAAGGTCTAGAGCCTGGGGGCAGCTTCCAGCCAGCAGCCAGCAAGAAGCCGAGGACAACCAGGAAATAAGTTCTGCCAACAACCTGAGTGAACTTGGAAGCAGATTCTTCCCCAGTCAAGCCTCCAGATAAGAACATAGTCTGGCCAATCTCTGATTGCTGTCCTATAAGAAAGACCCAACTAATCCTTGCTCAGACCCGTATTAGACAACAAGTGTGATTTCTTTTAAGTCACTAAGTTTGTGGTAATTTGTTCAGGGGTCCACAAGACCACCTTTGGGTTCAATTATTTGCTAGAAAGACTCACATAATTAAGCATAGTTAAAGTTATTAAAGTTAAAGGATACAGATTAAAATCAGCAATAGAAAAAGATGCAATGACCAGACAACAAGAGAGACCAGTTGCAAGCTTCCAGTTGTCCTCTCCCAGTGGAGTCATGTGAACAGTGCTCAATCCTGTGACAAATAGCACAAAGTATTGCCAACCAAGGGGGCTCAAACAAGCTTTGTTACCCAAGGTTTTTAAGGGAGGTCAGTTATGTAGGCATGGCTGACTGCCTGCATGGCTGACCTTCAGTCTCCAGTTGTTCCAGAGGTCAAAAGACCAAAACTTTCTTTGGAATGTACAAAATTTGGACAACCAAGACTTGCTGAGTTAATCTTGCACAGCATAACAGTAAGAAATAACTAATAAATATTTGGTTACTAAATTTTGTGTTACTACTAACAAAGAAACTGGAAGTAGAGTGCTGCTATAAGAAATACCTGAAAATGTAGGAGTGGCTCTGGAATCCAGTAGTGAGCAGAGGCTGAAAGAATTTTGAGG
>NW_011888977.1:568424-573964 GCF_000151845.1 Pteropus vampyrus | reverse complement strand
GAGAGATCCAGAAAGGTCCTGAGTACAGGAGCATCTATCTGAGGAGCACCACCCTTCCAGCACATGGTTTCATTCACTAACCCAGAAGCTCTCCAAATTCCATTGTTTAAGGGTTTTGATGGAAGTTCCACTCTGTAGGCATGGTTGGTTAAACCATCAGGTATTGGCAAATAACTTAATCTCCAGCTCCTCTCCCCTCCCCAGAGGTTGGGGATGTGGCTGAAAGTTCTAACCCTATAATCACTCTTGGTCTATGTAGGGACCTCCCCCTGCAACCCCTGCCCCGGTCATCTCATTAATATACAAAAAGACACTCATCACTCTAGAGATTCCAAGGGTCTTAGAAGCTCTTGTGTTAGGAACCCAGGTCAAAGACTAAATATTAGAACAAAATATGTTCTTAATACCCCTGTCATTCAGGAAATTACCAAGGTTTTAGAGCTCTGTGTCAGGAATTGGGGCAGAGACTAAATATACATATTTCTTATTATGTCACGACCACAGAAAATTATTCCCAAGTCTTGAGACCTAATCAAGAAACTCTCAACATTTGCCTGGTTGGAATTTGGAACTGCTATGAACCAATGGCTCTTTTGTACTTCTCATTTCCCCCTCTTTTTGAGTAGGAATGGAGGTTAAATTGGGGAAGGATCCTATACCTTTTACCCTATGCTTCTTCTGCCATTTGTATGTTGGGGTGTGGGAATAGGGATGGGTAAGCTCAATAACTTATCTCATTAGCTTTACAGATGAAAAGATAGATGTTGAGATTCTGGACTTTGTGTTGATATTACATTAGGATAAGATTCTTAAAGACTTTGGAAAGGAGTGAATGTATTTTGCATGTGGGATGGATGTGAATTATTGGGGATTAGATTGTGATGAACAGACTCTAAGGTAACACTCAATAATCCCCTTATTAACCTCCCTCTTGAGTGTGGACAGGACTAGTGACTTGCTTTTAACCAATATATAATATAACAAATGTAATGAGATGTTACTCTCATTACCATGTTACACTATATAAGATTCAGTCTTACTCTTGAAACTCTCTCCTTTGATGGATATGAGGAAACAAATGGCCATGTTGGAGAATTCTAAGTGGCAAGGAACTACAGGTAGCCTCTATGAGCTGAGGACACCTCAAGCCAACAGCTAGAAAAAACTGAAATGCTCAGTCCTACAACCCCAATAACTAAATATTGCCAATAACCACATGAGTGGGAAATGGATCCTTCCCCAATTTAACCTCCAGATGAGGCTAATACCTTAACTGCAAGCTTATGAGACCTAAGCAGAGGGCTCAGCTGAACTATGTCTGAACTCCTGGCCTATAGAAATCTGAGATAATATATGTTTTTTAAGCCATTAAGTCTGTGGTAATATTGTTATGCAGCATTAGAAAACCAATACAATTTGTCCCTAATCACAGACTACAATTTCTCTCTTCCCATTTCCTATTAAATCCTACCTTAGACAGAGAATATACTTCATCTGGTTTTAATTTCTTTTAAATTTGTTAAGATTTGTTTTATGACACAAGGTGTGGTATATCTCGATGATTGTTCCATGTGTACTTGAAAAAAATGCATATTTTGTTGTTGGTAGATGGAGTGTTCTATATATGTCAATCAGACCCAGCTGGTTGATGGTGTTGATCATTCTTCTATATCCTTGAGTTTCTGTCTACTCGTTATATAAATTACTGAGAGAAAAGTGTTGAAGTTTACAACTATGATTATGGACTTCTCTTTTAAGTTATATCAGATTTTTGCTTCATGTGTTTCAAAGCTCTGTTGCTAGGTGCATAACATTTAAAATGGTTATGTTTTCAAGGTGAATTGATCCTTTTTTCATTATGTAATGTCCCTCTTTATCCTTAGTAATTTTCCTTCGTCAAAATATTAATCAAAATTAATATTTTGATATTAATATAGCCACTCTAGTTTTCTTTTGGTTAGTATTTATACAGTATCTCTTTTTCTAGTATTTTATTCTTAACTTACTTATATAATGTATTTAGAGTGACTTCTTATAGACAGCACTAGGTGGTTCCTGTTTTTTAGTCCATTTTGACAATCTCCAACTTTCAGTTAGTGTGCGCAGATCAGTTACATTTAATATAATTGATATGTTTAAATTTAGGTCTATAATTTTGTTATTTGTTTTCTATTTTTCCCATTTTCATTTTCTCTGCTTCCTCTTTCCTACTGTCTCTGGTTTATATGAACATTTCTAGTGTTTCATTTTATCTAGTGGGTTTTTAATATGATATCTCTTTGTATAGTGTTTGTTTTTGGTTTTTGGAGGGTTGTTTTGTTTTTTGTTTTTTTGTAATCTTGCTTAAAATTTCACCTAAAGTCAAAAAGTCTACTTAAAAATAATAGTTTACCATTTCAAGTATTTAATCCATTTGTATTTAATATAATTACTGAGAAGGCAAGATATACATTTGCCATTTAGCTGTCTTCTATTGTCTAATGTCTTTTTTGTTCTTCTATTCCTGCCTTCTTTTATGTTAAATAAATATTTCCTATTGTACCATTTTAATTCTCTGCCATTTCTTTTACTATCTATATTTTTTAAATTATTTTCTTTATAGTTGCCCCTATGGATTACAATTAATATCTTAATCTATAACAATCTAGTTTAGATTAATACCAACTTAATTTCAATAGTATTCAAAGCTTTTCTCCTATACAGCTGCATACCTCCTCTCCTTTGTGCTGTTCTTGGCATTAAAATTACATCTTTATACAATGCATGCCCATCAACACAGATTATAATTATTGTTTTATGCAGTTGTCTCTTAAGTCAGATAGGAAGGGAAAAAAGAGTTACAAATAAAAATTACATTTATGCTGTCATTTATAGTTACCTATGTAGTTATCTTTACTGGAGCTCTTTGTTTCATTTTTGCTATACCTGTCATATGTGTTGCATCTATATATAATGAAAAGCCCACTAGATAATGTCATAATTTTTGCTTTCAGCTATCATATGTATATTTAAGAACTTAAAGGGAAAGAAATCATCTACTATAATTGTCCAGTTATTTTCCATCTATGCTGTTCTTTCTTATTCCTAAAGTTCCAAGTTTCCCTCTGGCATCGTTTCCCTCTGCCTAAGAATTTCTTCTAACATTTCTTTAGAGCAAGACTACTAGCAGCAAATTCTCTTAGGTATTTTAATCTAAGAATATTTTTATTTTATCTTTATTTATGAAGAGCATTTTCTCTGGATATAAAATTCTGGGTTTACAGTTCTTTTCTTTAAGGACTTTTCAAATGTTTCTACTGCCTTCTGGCCTCCATGGTAGCTGATGAGAAACCCACGGTTCCCCTGCATATGATTATTTTTCTCTAGATGCTTTTAGGATTTTTCTCTCTCTTTTGTTTTCCTCAGTTTGATTATGACATGTCCAGGTGTAGATTTCTTTAAGTTTATCCTGTTTGGGGTTTACTAAGCTTGAATGTATAAGTTTATGTCTTTTATCAAATTTGAGAAATTTTTAGCCATTACTTCTGCTTCTTAGACCAGAAAGAAAGAGTTTCTCTTTCAGGTATTTGTTTCTGTGTCCAGTGTGCAGTTTTAGAAATCAGGCTTTCTATAGGTCTGGGCTAGGAGATATAGGAGTAAAAATACACACACACACACACACACACACACACACACACCCCCCACTAGATGAGTTGTACTTCATATTCTGGTTTCCTTCCCCAATCTGCCTGCTATTATTTACTTTTCAGAGTCCTCAGATATCTGCTTCATACATTCTTCCCAAAGTTTTTAGTTGCCTTCAATGGGAGAACAAGGTGGAATGTGCTTACTCCGTCTTCACAGGAATCAGAACCACTAATTCTCTCTTACATACGCTAGAAGTCTGGCTTTGCCTCCACTGCTCTGCAGACAGTACAAATCACAGAAACATAATTGATTTTTTATATTGACCTTGACCTTATAATGTTCTTAAATTCATTTATTGGTTCTAGTAAATTTTCATTGGATTCTTTAGGGTTTTCTACATGAACAATTATGTCATCTGTGAATAAAGACAATTTTAATTCTTCTTGTATTATTAATAAATAAATGTTATTTATTTATTTTTCTTGTCTTTTTTTTGTCTTTAACTCTACCTAGGACCTCCAGTTCATTGCTGAACATGTTGTGAGAATAGATAACTTTGTGTTTTTTTCAATCTTTGGAGAAAATTTCTCAATATTTTACCATTAAGTATAATGTTAGCTTCCCTTTATAAGATTTTTTAACTTACTTTCTAGTCCTACTTTGCTGAAAGTTTTCATCTTAAATTGGTTTATGAATTTACCAAATGCTTTTGGTGTATATTGAAATGATTAAATAGTTTTTCTCCTTTTGTCTGTCAATATGATGAAGTACATTGATTGGTCGTCAAATGGTAAACCAACCTTACACTTCTGGTATAAATTCTACTTGATATAATAGATTTGACTAATGTTTTTTTCCCCCTCTGGTTCTTTTACTTCATTTAGCCTCATTTCTTCTGACTTACTTTTTTCCACCCACATAATTGAGATATATCAAGTGAGTTATATAACACAATGCATATGATAAAGTATTTTGGAGATCAAATTTGTGCTTTCGAAGAAGAAGTTATAATTTAGAGTAAATAATACAAGTATTATATCATACTTTGCAAGATATTAACAATTTCTTAAAGATGTCTGAGAACAAAACTGTTTACTGCTATAGCCAAAAAATGGCAGTTGACAAGTAAACTAAGGGTTTTGAAATAGGCTCTATGAATAAATGGTCCCACTCAAATTGCAAAATTATGACCACTATTAACCTTAAAACAGGTTCTGAACTCAAGCCCAGAATAATAGATGTATCTGAAAAGTCTAGATCATGATGCTACTAGAAGTATCACAGTTAATTAATAAAGGAAAACAAATAAAATAGACAATGTGTGAGGGAGGGGAGGACAAAAACATAAAGAAGAAGCAAGACGTTCCTTTTACTTTAAATATGGGTATGTGGCACTGAATTGGGCTTTTTAGCAGTAAATCAGTGTAACATGATTACCCCTAAACAAAACAAAATACACAAAAAATTAATGTGCAGTTTTTATCATTTATGAAAATCCTATTTGCTTTTTGCCTTTCTTTATAAGAAAGCTGAGAGCTCACTGCTCCCTCATCTGACTTTTTGCTCTCCAATACAAATAAGAGCCAAGAATCTATGCCTATAGAATAGATGAGGCATTTCTATATAGAATGGATCCTTAGAGGTTTCTTTTTAATCAAAAAGTTCACAGAGATGCATTGATAGGGTTCGGGCTTTGAAAATGGACAAAAGGAAGAGAGAGAGAAGATGGAAGTGATGACAGCATGTTTTTCAAATTTCCTCAAATCTCCTCATAAGACAGAGATCAAGTAGGATAGCAAAAGACAAAAAGCCCATGGATGATGTCAACAACAAAATGAGGTCACAAAGAATCCCCAATAACCTTGTAATACAAGTGAGTGGAACCAAACCACCAACAGTAGTTAGACCCACAA
>NW_011888977.1:566142-567714 GCF_000151845.1 Pteropus vampyrus | reverse complement strand
CAGAAAAATATGACTACAAAGCATAAGAAAACAGTGAGTTAATATTTCCAAATGAAAGTATAACTTTACAGAAAAGAAGCCTGGCAAATATCACCTAAATCAAGTGACCATAGTGAACATATCAGTAATGGCACAAATCAAAATTGTGTGACACCTGATTGAGAAGACCATAGCATCACTTTTATAATATTCTTCCTCAAAATGTATAACCTGTGTCTAACCATGAGATGGCATCAGACAAATCCAACTTAAGGAACAGTCTGTAAATTAACGGGTCTGTAATCTTCTAAAGTATCAAGGTATTAGAAGTCAAAGGAAGACTGAAGAACTGTTCCAGACAGAAGGAGTTAAAAAAACATAACTACAAAATTCAGTGCATAATCCTGGCTGGTCCTAGGCTGGATAACATACAAAAGACACTATCAGAACAACTGGTAGAATGAGTTGTGTTTGAGGATTAGATGGTCATAATATATTGATGCAATTTTTCTAATAATATTGAGATTATGTAGGTGAATATCTTTGTAGGGAATACACACCAAAATATGCCAGGATGACAAGGCATCAGATAAACAATTTATTCTCAAACGATTTGGAGGGAAAAAAATATTTTTGGAGTACTCTAACTTTTCTTTAAATCTTTGTGATTGTTGGAAAATAAATAAATGTTTACATGTATCATAAATATATGACCATATATTCAAACAACTAAGAAATGACTAGAGAGTGTCAACAAGGACAGGTGATGGATACTAAGTATATTTAACTATAGAACTAGGACTAAGTGATGGGGATAAGGCTGCCAAGACAGTAAATAATGGTAATATGCTTGACGATGTACAACTATCAAAAATGAGAGAAGCGAGGGGACCACATAAAGAAGGATAAACTCGCTGATTGCCTTTTCAGTATAAACTAGGAGTAAAACAACTTTTTTAGTCAGATGCTGGAGGGACAAGAAGAGATGAAGAAGAGTTACAAGCTATGTGAAATATTGATCTTGACAGGGACCCCAAAACACAATACCAAAAAAGGGAGGTATTTAGTAGTCTGGGTATTATATAAAGGTATGACTATAAATATAACCATTAGGACCAAAAAAAAAAACCCCTAAAGTCTTTCTAAATATCAAAGGAGAGAAACAGAGAGAAACAGAGACTACAGAGAAACTATATGTATGAAAACAAAGGGCCACTGTACTCAGGCCAAAACCTTTCTCAAGTGGGATGTGACAACCACAGGTGATCTGCTCAAGTCATCTGCTCACATTCTTCCAGAACATAATTTCAAATGGGCCAATATAAAGCAAAATCAGAGGTCCTGGGAAATAGACCATGTGGCCACATGGTACTGACAGAAAGATAAAAGTCCATATCTCTTTTCAGGAAACAGAGCAAGACAAATCTCTAGAATCACATCCTCAGAAAAGTGTAGTAAGGGCTTTCTACTTTGCTATGATCTATTTTAGAAATAACACCTTTTCAAGAGAATGCTTGTCAGTGAAAGAAGTTGATAGAAAGGAAAGGAATGCTCCTGGGATAAGGTTGCAAAAGGACTGACATAAAAAGTTTT
>NW_011888977.1:565768-566092 GCF_000151845.1 Pteropus vampyrus | reverse complement strand
ATACCCAGTGGGGCTCCCTGCCAGTAAGGTAGAGCCCCATGTTAAAGAGAAATGGCTGAGAGCCCCAGTCGATCGGAGCAGAATATCTGGGCATATAAGAGAGAAGATGTTCAGACACTAGTTGGAGAAGGGACAAGAGGAGGTACATAATTAGAAAGCCCTGAACGGATAAGTGCTCAAGAACCATATTTCTAAATACTTTGTGTTAAAATCAGAAAAAAGAGAAACAATGGACTAGTGGTTACCAAAGGGGAGGGGGAAGGGGGGAGGTAAAAGGGGGAGGGGAAAAAGGGAGGAAAAAAAAGAATAAAAAATTTAAATCAT
>NW_011888977.1:557420-560181 GCF_000151845.1 Pteropus vampyrus | reverse complement strand
CTTTGGGCAGAAAGAAATAATTGCACTGGATGTTGAAGAATGAAAATGAATTTGCTAGACAGCTAGAAGTGACAAAATGTCAAGGGAAGGGACTAGCACACGAAAAACCAAGAAAGCAAGAAAGATGGTCCAGATATTCAAGTAGATCAGGATAACCAAAGCATATATGGTACATGTGCAGACATGAGAGCTTGGGGACTAGTCATGGGATGATTGTCAGAGGCCAGATCCTACATGGTCTTAGGTTCTGTGCCAAGGAGTTTAGACTTTATTCAAAGGTAGTGGTACAAAGTGAGGGGGAAATGGCATAGATGATAGAGGCTTTGTTCTCTTGAGACCACATAAAAGCTATGACAGAAACACGGAGCAAACAGCAAGCAGAGTCACCTGAGTTCTAGATGAACAGAAGCACTACAACTAGGGAGAGAAATAAGATATCACCCTGCAATGGTAGAAGGTAGGAGGGGGCAAAGACGTGAGGCTATCCAGTCCCAAATGCCTGATTGGGACGGAGGATATGGCAGTGATAGCCGTCAGCTACAGACGCCTCTTAAAGGGACCGTGTCCAAAAGCGGACTTTTGTGGTGACAGACCTGTTCACTCCAAGCACCAGTGGTGGGTAGGCTGCACAGGGGGCTCTGGGACTTATAGGGGAACACTGAGTTGTCAAAATGAGGGGCAGAGGCAAGGCTTTCTCCAGGCAGAAGTGTCGGCGGTATCCATTGTTCTTCTGTTGAGCCCTCCCCTCTCCCAGTGTGCAGACTCAGCTCCACCATAGCTGAGTTGTCACTGAACTGGATAACAGAGGTCCCTCTGTCCAGAAGATTCCCTGAAACTCTGCTTGCCCCAGCTCATGACCTCACCCAAGCCACATCCATGTCCTTGGGGAGTCCGGTGCTCCTTACTGAGCCAACTTCAAGCCTCACACTTGAGGCATCTATCTCAGTTTCTGGTGTGGCCTCTTGAGGCAACTATAAGCACAACATCTGTGGATTGCTTGCTGAATCTTAACAAGTGGCTCCAGAAGGGCACAGGCTGGGGCTAAATTTGGCCTCCAGCTGAACTCCTCTCAGGACTATGCCATTGGACACCTACTACACAAAGCCACGCTAATAAGACCAGGAGATTTAGGAGCTTTGCTTAGTACATAGAAATTGACACAGAAAGGCAGCCAAATTGGGAAGACAAAGAAACAGAAACCATATGAGAAAACAGAACAGAGATCTAGGAATAATAGAGTCAAGTAATCTAACAGATGTGGAATTCAAAACGCTGGTTATAAAGATGCTCAAAGAACTTAAGAGAAGTGTAGATGAATTTGGTGAGAACTTTAAAAGAGATTTAAAAAAAAACATAAAAATGGAAATGGAAATTATAAAAGGGAACCAGTCAGAGATGAAGAACACATTATCTGAGATGAAGAGTATACGAGAGGGAATCAACAGAGTGGATAAAGAATTGGAGGATCAAACCACCGATATAGAGCATGGGGAAGCCAAGGACACTCGATCATAATGGCAAGAAAAAAGAAGCCAAGACTATAATAATTATTTAAGAACTCTATGGGACACAATTAAATGTAAAAATATCCATGTCGTAGGGGTACCTGAAGGAAAATGAGAAGTTGAAGAGCTATTTGAAGAAATAACGATGGAAAACTTCTCTCAGCTGGCAAAGGAAATAGACATACAACCCCAGGAAGTTCAGAGAGTCCAAAAAAAAAAAAAAAAGATGAACCCAAAGAGGCCCACACCAAGACACATCATAATTAAAATGCCAAAGGTTAAATACAAAGAAGGACTCTTAAAAGCACCAAGACAAAAACAGTTAGTTACCTACAAGGGAGCACCCATAAGACTGGCAGCTGATTTCTCAAAAGAAACTATGCAGGACAGAAGGGCTTGGCACAAAATATTCAATGTGATGAAAACTCAGGATCTACAACTAAGAATTCTTTATCCAGCAAAGCTATCATTTAGAGCCGCAGGACAGATAAAGAGCTTCCTAGACAAAAATAAGTTAAGAGAATTTATCATCACCAAGCTAGTATTACAGGAAATATTAGAGGAACTTCAAGAAGAAAAAACATGTATCAAAAACAGGAATAAAGAATGATAATAACTACATTCCTATTAACAAGTACTCAAATGGAAAAGAATTAGGCACTCCAACCGAAAGATAGGGTTGCTGAATGGATAAGAAAACAAGACCCTCTACATATGCTGCCTACAAGAGACTCATTTCAGATTAAAAGACACACACAGAATGAAAGGAAGGGGATGGAAAAAAATATTGCCTTGATGGACCTAGAGGCTACTGCGCTGAATGAAGTCAATGAGAAAGAGAAAGACAAATATCACCTGATTTCATGTACATGTGGAATCTAAAGAACAACATATACAACAACAACAGAAACAAACTCATAGATACAGAGAATATTTTGAGGGTTATTATTATTATTATTATTTTTAGGTGAGGCAACCCTTGGTTGACCTCACAGATTACAAGGACCTCATCAGTTTAAAATCCCTTATTTTTTTATTTTTTATGCCTACAGCACCTGGTCTTCCTAGGTGGTCTTCCATCCAAGTACTAACCAGGCCCGACCCTGCTTAGCTTCCGAGATCAGATGTTTTCGGGCTTGTTCAGGGTGGCATGGCTGTAGACTTTTGAGGGTTATTAGATGGGAGGGAGATTGGGGGGATAGTGAAAAAGGGCAAAGAGATTAAAAAGTACAAATGGATAGTTACAAAATAGGCAT
>NW_011888977.1:555697-556225 GCF_000151845.1 Pteropus vampyrus | reverse complement strand
TCTTCCTAGGTGGTCTTCCATCCAAGTACTAACCAGGCCCGACCCTGCTTAGCTTCCGAGATCAGATGTTTTCGGGCTTGTTCAGGGTGGCATGGCTGTAGACTTTTGAGGGTTATTAGATGGGAGGGAGATTGGGGGGATAGTGAAAAAGGGCAAAGAGATTAAAAAGTACAAATGGATAGTTACAAAATAGGCATGGAGATATAAAGTGTAGCACAAGGAAAATAGTTAATGTAATAAATATGTAAGGGGAAGTGGGGTACTAGATTTAGTGGGCTGGTCAATTTGTGAGTTATAGAGATCTCTAATCACTATTCTGCACAACTGAAACTAATATATTATTGTATGCCAACTATAATGTTTAAAAAATGTATTGAATTATACAATGTAAATACAAGCAACTAATTGTCTATTATAGTTCAATAAAGCCAGGAAAAAAAAAAAGCCAGTGATACAGAAGAAGTTGCCCCAGGAGAGTAATGTGGTCATATTTCAGTTTTAGAAAGATCACTTTGTTGGTTGAATGGA
>NW_011888977.1:551624-552927 GCF_000151845.1 Pteropus vampyrus | reverse complement strand
TCTTTTATCATTCTTTTGTTGTTGATCTTTCTATACGCTTAGGTTTTATATATGCCTCTTATAAATGGCTAATTTTTAAATCATTTTTAAAATCCAATCAGAGAATCTTTGTCTTTCAATTGGAACATTCGATTCATTTATATTTATTGTAACTTTACATAGAGATTTATTTGTAAAATCTTTTGTGCTATCTGTTCTTTGCTTTCTCTTTCCTTTCTTGCCTTTATTTAAGGAACTGTTTTCTATCTTCTCATTCTATTGTTTTCCTCTACTAATTAGACTATTATATACTCTATATTCTTTTAGTAGTAACACTAGATACTTTCACATGCATAATTAACTAATCCAGTGCTAATGTGGTCCATGTTTTTACCCTCCTCAGGAACAACACAGGACTTCAGATCTCTTTAACCCTAATTACTCCTCTTCCAGACTTATAGGTTATTTTTGCTGAGTATTTTTACTCTGTTTTGTTTTTTGATCCAAAAATCTTTAGTATTGTTTATACAATCATCTTTGTCCAGATTTAACCATATATTTATTATTTTCTTTGCTCTTCATTTTTTATTGTATCTCAGACTTATCTGGGATCATTTTACTTTTGTCTAAAATACATTCTTTAGACCAGAAGTGTAAATTGAGCCCATGTGTAATTCTAAATGTTCTGCTAGCCAGAATGAGGGAACAGTTATTTTGTTCCTCTCTCCCATAAAAGTAGAACCTCTGCTACAGCACTTTCCCCTTGCTGGAGTCCAACTAGTGATTTTCTTAAAAGATTATAAGATTTTCTGTTTCATCAGAGCACCAGAAAAAAAAATTAATCCAAAATTCTGACACATGCTATGAGATGGATGAAACTTGAAGACATTATGCTAAGTGAAATAAACTAAATATAAAAAAAAACCAACAAATATTGTATGATTCCACTTACACAAAGTAGAATGATAGTTGTTAGGTAGGGGTTGGGGGAGAAGAGGCAGTAGGAAGTTAGAGTTTAACGGATGTAGAGTTTCATCAGTTTGGAAAGATGAAAAAATTCTGAAGATGGATGGTGGTGATGATTGAAAACAACAATATGAATATATTTGATGCCACCGAACTATATGCTTAAAACAGTTAAAATGGCAAATTTCATGCTATGTATGCCTTATCACAATAATAAAAATTAAAATTCAGCTATATATTTCTCAGAGACATACATAAAACAAAAGAACACAAAAAGATAAAAAATAAAGAGCAGGGAAAAAATTCCAAAGAAACCTAAAACAACATTATTAAAAAACAGACAAAACAGATATTAAAA
>NW_011888977.1:550079-551574 GCF_000151845.1 Pteropus vampyrus | reverse complement strand
ATAATGGATGAACAAATATCCTGGCAAAAACAATAGCTAAAGAAAATATGTGTGGGTAAAGAAATAAATACTATAATAAAAATAGTTTTATGTTTAAATTACAGGCACATTATAGCACATGTTCAATAATACAAAAAAGCGGCAATTTATTAAAACATGAGCTTAGCTAATAAAAAAGCAAATTAGTGACTGGGTAATTCCTCTATTTATTATTTATTGAGCTAATAACAAATGCACAAAGAAATGAGACAGAAGGCTTTAAAACCTATTGGAACTCTCTTTGTGGAATTGGGCCAATCAGATCTTGCAGGCAGTTCTCACTCATGATATAAAAGCCCTCTAGAGCATTCAGATGGGCTTTTTAAAAATATACACAGCTGCTTGACACCAGGATGCCACTATGGGGTGGGTTAAATGGCTACCAACAGATACAAAGCTTCCAGCACTTTTTAATTCTTTAATCTTTTTCATTTTAGGTCTAATGATATATTTAAAATGGGATGGGAGTTTGAGGATGGGTTTTGATGCCTCCCCAAAAAATATTAACCAATACTGAGGACTAAATTTAAAGTGTCAAAATATAGAAAAATCAAAGATAAAAAGTAACCAAAGGGTTCAGATGATCTATTCTGAGAGCTCATCTTAATCTATCAGCAGCTTTTGACACAGTGATTTTTTCCTTCTTCTTAAAGTACTGTTTCTGTGTAGCTCCTGACACCTAATTCTCCTGGTTTTATCTCTACTTTCACTGGCCTCCACTCCTGTCTCCCTTGCTAGATGATCTACCCCCTCTCAACTTCTATCTGTTAGAGTTCCACAGGGATCAATCTGAAAACTTCTCATCTCTCTCTATGCACTTAGATAATCTCACCCATGCCTGTGGCTTTAAATAGGACCCTCAATGTAGCTCTCCAGCCTCTATCTCTCCCCTGAGCTCCCAGCATGCATCAAGCTGCCCAATCCACATGGGTCTGAGAAAGCAGGAAATCCTGCCATTTGTGATAACTTGGATGACATATTTATCATATCTTCTTTATCCATCCATCCATTGACAGACACTTAAGTTGTTTCTATACCTTGGCTATTGTGAATAATGCTGCAATGAACATGGAGATGCAGATATCTCCCTGAGATCCTGTTTTCATTTCTCTTGAATATATACCCAAAAGTGGGATTGCTAAATTGTATGGCAGTTCTATTTCTAGGAAACTCTGTATTGTTTTCCAAAGTGGCTGAACCAATTTCCATTCCCACCAACAGTGCACAAAGTTTTCCTTTTCTCTACACACTTACCAAAATTTATCTTTTATCTTTTTTATAATAACAATTCTAACAGGTGTGAGGTGATATCTCATTGAGGTTTTGATTTGCATTCCCATGATAATGATCAATGTTAAGCAGCTTTTCATGTATCTGTTGGTTATTTCTGTATCTTCTTTGGAAAAATGAAGTAAACTATTCAGTTCCTCTGCCCTTTTATAAATCAGTTTTTTTT
>NW_011888977.1:545693-547844 GCF_000151845.1 Pteropus vampyrus | reverse complement strand
TATCATATAAAGTACATTCCAAAAACACAATGCAATAAAATTGGCTGTTCACAGAAAAAGATAGTCTCCAAAACTGGCCCATGAAATACTAGTGGTCAGGTAATTCAAAACAATCCTCCAAGGACAACTAATAAAGCTGAATTATACATGATTTTTAAAAATCCTCTTAAAAGTAGAAGCCAAAAAGAGAATGAAGAATTACCAAACCAAAATCTAGGAGGTTAGAACCCAGAGAAGTAAACCATCATTCAATATGCCTTTTATCTGGGTGGCATTTAACAATTCATAAGGTAAAAATGCAGAAACTGAGTTATTGTTATGAAATGAATGAGATAAAAAGTGAAAATGCAAAATCCATGCTGAGCAGAAAGTCTGATAAACAATCCTCCACTTCAGGCTGGGATGGTACCTTAAAACTTTGCTTCATCTAGATGATTCTGAGACTATCAAGCCTCAAACTTGCTATAAGGTAGTCTGAAACTAGTAGAGTTCCCAGACTACCAGTATAAGCAAATAAATATTCTCTCTAGAAGATTCAATTATCCTATGTCTCAAAATTTTCCTACAAATAGGTTTTCAAATACAATGACCAGAATACAGTTAAAGAGAACTAAGCAAGCACAGAAGAAGAAAGAGAATATTAGCAAGAACGAGGAGGGGAAAAAAGATGTAATAGAAAGACTTCAACACAAGAACCTTAAATATTAAGGTTTTCAGATCCAGACTATAAAATCACTATTTTTACTATTATCAAAGAAATAAAAGAGGAGCTTGAAAAAATCTTCAGGGAACTGCATACTTTAAAAAGTGGTATCACACAGACGTGAAAAGGAATCAAATGGCAGTTGTAGAACTGAAAAGCAATAAACAAAATTAAAAGTTCGATGAACAGATTTAACAGCAAATTAGACACAGCTGAAGAGATCATGGATGAACCAAAAGATAAGTCAGAAAAAAAACTGTTGAGGATTAAGCATAAAGAGGAAAAATATGTGTATGGAAAATGTAGATGAAAAGAAATGACCTAGGGAATACAGTGAGAATGTCTGATATACATTTAATCAGAATTCTAGCTAAGAGGATAAAAAGAATAAACAGAGGCAATACATGAATATATAATAACTGAGAACACTCCAGAACTTATGAAATTCACCAACTCTTAACTTCACAAAGCTTAACAAATCCCAAACAAGATTAATATTTTTTTAAATCCACACCTAGACACTATGTGAAACTACAGAAAGTTAAAGAGAAAAATAATCTTAAAAAGAAGCCAGAGAAAAAGAGACATTATCTTCAAAGGAGCAACAGCTAGCCTGACTACTAACATCTCAAGAGAAAATATGGATGCTAGGAAACAGTAGAATGATATTATCAGTGTGATGAAAGAAAATACTAGCAACCTACCATAATGGTATAAAGCCATTATATCTTCATATATTGCCTCTGTTCATACCCAGCAAAAATAGCCTTCAAGAATAAAGATGAACAGTAGAGAAAACTCCATTTACAGAAATAACAAAGAAGATAAAATATTCAGAAATAGATTTAACAAAAAATATATAAATCCTATATAAGGAAATTTATAAAACACTCCTGAAAGACATAAAAATAAACTCAAACAGACAGAAAAGCATCCTAAGAACATCTCTTGTTCTTAGAAAGGATAGATAAATATCATAAAGATGTCAGTTCTCCCTACGTTAATTTAAAATTGTAATGCATTCCCAGTAAAAAAGACCAACAAGATTTTTTAAGGAACTAGGCAAGATGACAGTAAAATTGATATAAAAAAATTGTTTAAGTAAAAGAATTAGGAAAATAATAAAAATAAATGCTATAGGTAAAGCACAGAGAATTTTTAGGGCAGTAAAAATACTCTGTATGATATAATAATAATACATACATGTCATTATACATGTGTCCAAACTCATAGAATGTACAACACCAAGAGTGAACCCTAATGCAAACTATGAAATTTGGTCGATTATGTGTCAATTTAGGTTCATCGGTTCTAACAAATGTACCATTCTGGTGGGGAATGTTGGTAATATGTGGGTCAGCAGATATGTGGGAAACCTCTACATTTTTCAACTGTGCTATGAACCTAAAACTACTCTGACAAATAAAGTCTTTAAAAATAGATAGAAA
>NW_011888977.1:539311-545143 GCF_000151845.1 Pteropus vampyrus | reverse complement strand
CACACAATACACAAGAATAAACCCTAAAAGGGTCAGGCATCTAAATATAAAAATGAAATCATACAAGTACTAGAAGAAAACGAGTAAACTTTGCTTGAATTTGAGTTTAGGAAATGGCTTTAATTATGGCCCCAAATCTGGATTCTATTTCAAAAATTGACAAATTTGACTATATAAGAAAAAAAATTTAAGTCCTCCATGGTTTTATCATTAACAAAGTCAAGAGAACAAACTGGGGGAGATATTTGCAATATATCACAGATAAAGAAACAGTATTCCTAATATATAAAGGACTTTTGAAAATTGGAAGAAACATCACTCCTTCTAAACTCTTCAAAAAACTGAAGAGAAGAGAACACTCCCTAACCCCAGGCAAAGACACTACAAGAAAAGAAAACTACAGACCAGTATCTATTGTAAATATTGATACGAAAATCCTCAACAAAATATAGCATACTAAATTCAGCAGCATATTAAAAGTGTTATAATTTGACCAAGTGAAATTTGTTCCCAGAATGCAGATAATTCAACAAATGAAAATCAGTCAATGCAATACATCACATTAATAGGATGAAGGAAAACACATTGTCATCATAACTGATGTAGAAAAGCATTTGACAAAATTCAACATCTTTTCATGATAAAAATACTCAATAACCTAGGAATGAAAGGAAACTTTCTCAACATAATAAAGGCCATATTTGGAAAAACATAGTTAATATTATATTCAACAGTGAAAAACTGAAAACTGTTCCTCTAAGATCAGAAACAAGCCAAAAGTGCCAACTTTTACTACTTCTATTCAACATAGTACTGAAAGTTCTAGCCAAAGCAATTAGGCAGGAAAAAAAAATAAAAAGCATCCAAATGGAGGGGAAGAAGTAATATTATCTCTGTTCATAGATGACATGATCTCATACATAGAAAATACACACACACAGACACACACACAAACTGTTAGATCTAATAAATGAGTTCAAAAAAGTTGCAGGATATAAAATCACACATAAAAATCAGTTGCATTTCTATATACTATCAATGAAGAATCCAAAGATGAAATTTAAAATACAACTCCATTTACAATAACATCAAAAAGAATAAAATACTTAGGAATAAATTTAACCAAAAAGAAAAAATATTTATACATTGAAAACTACAAAACAATGTTGAAAAAAATTAAAGACATAAATAAATGAAAGACATCCCATGGTCTTGATTGAAAGACAATATTGTTAAGATGAAAATATTACCCAAAATGACCTACAGATTCAATACGATCCTTATCGAAATCTCAATGGCATATTTTGCAGTTTAGGAAAAGCCAACTGTCAAATTCATATGAAACTCCAAGGGACCCCAAATAACCAAAACAAACTTGAAAATAAAAAAATTGAAGGATTCACACTTCCTGACTTTATAAACGTAACTACAAAGGAATAGTAATCATAAAAGTATGATGCTGGTGTAAGAATAGATATATAGACAAATGAAATAGAGAGGCAAGAAATAAACCCACATATATATAACCAACTGATTTTTTACAAGGGTGTGAAGACTATTCAATGAAAAAAGGGAAGTCTTTACAACAAATGCTGCTGGGAAAACTGGACAGCCACATGCAAAAGAATAAAGTAGAACTCTTAACCATACACCATATACAAAAATTAACTCAAAATAGATCAAAGACCTAAACCAAAGAGATACAATTATAAAACTCTTAGTTGAAAACATAGGGACCAAGAGATAGAAACAAACTAATTGTCCATAAATCTGATACATGCTACAACATGAATGAACCCTGAAAACATGCTGAGTGAAATAAAGCAGACACAAGAGGGTAAATACTGTATGAGTCCACTTATATGAAACACCTAGAGTAGGTAAATCATAGGAAAAGAAAGCAGATGAGAAGTTAACAGGGGCTGTGGGAGAAGAGAATGGGTATAGATATTCTGTTTGAGTGATGAAAAAGTTTTAGAAGTAGGCAGTGGTAATGATTACACAGTATTGTGAATGTAATTAACGCCAATGAATTGTACACCTAAATAGTTAAAGTAGCAAATTTTATGTTTTATATATGTGTGTATATTTTTTAAATATATTTTTTAAATATATTTTACCAATTTTTAAAAGGAAATTTAAATTAAAAGTAAATTTAAATTAAAAGTAAGCCTTCAAAGAATATAAGTATATGTTAAAGGACACAGGAGCCAACTTGGGGGGTTTCCCAATGGCCAAATCTGAGACAATTTGAGCATCAAAATAAATAACATTTGTAATAAAGAATTATAACCTATCAAAATATGACATGAATATAAATAAATAAATAGTAGAAATGCAACCAATAGATGTAGAAAGAATAATGGATTTAGAAAATCATCATGTGTGAGAGCCATAATAATAATGACTAATTTAGGCAAGAATGCTCAATGAACTAAAACTAATAAGTGTAAGTTTGAGTAACAGGATATTTATATAGATTCAATGCTCTCTCCAGAAAATACTTATTAGTTTAAAAAAGGTTAAAAAAAACAGTGAAAGGAAAACACACACATGCACATACACACATACACACACACGCGCACACATGCACACACAAAAAGAGAGAGATACAACAAACATGTTAATGCTACATTGAGGAATCTGGGTAAAGGGTATTCACAATTCTTTGTACTGTTGTTAAAACTTTTCTGTAAGTATGCCAAGATAAAATATCAAAATAAAGAATAAAGTTGAAATTAAAACATTTTAGGTGAACAAACATGGGGAGAATTCATGGTTAGCAGACTTAAACCAAAGGAAAATTTTAAGTATAAATTTTAGGCAGAAGAAAAATTATCCCTTATGGAATGTCAGAGATGCAAGAAGGGGTGGAAGTAAATAAAATGGTGAACATGTGGGTAAGGGTGACTGAGTGCTGATTCATAAAATAATTATAAAAATGCCTTGTATGGGTTTTAAAAATATAAAATTGAAATAGACAACAATAGCATATAAATAAGAATGAGAAATAAATGGAATTAGTGTGCTTGAAGGTAGTTATATTGTTCAGGTAGATAATAAAGTCTTCAATAAATGTTATACTTTGATAAACTGTAGAATAATTTTAATTTTAGGGTAATCACTGTAAAAAAAATAGTATATGATTTCCAATCTGGTTGCAGAGGAGAAGATGATAAAATCAATCCAAAAGAAGTCAAGAGAAGAAAAAAAAAGAGAGAGAGAATAGGTAACACAAACGGAAAGCCCAGATTTGAACCTATATATATAAGTATTCACTTTAAAGTAAATGTATTAAAAGAATGGATTAAATAATAAAATCTAACCTTTTACTATTCATATAAACATATCTAAAAACAGTGGAGTATAAGATAGTAGAGTAAGTAAATGCTGTGCTCACCTCCTCTCAAACCACATCAAAATTATAACTAAACTATAGAATAGCCATCAATGAAAATTACCTGAAGTCCAGCTGAACAGAAATTCTACAACTAAGGAAATATAAAAGGGACCACCTCCAGACTAGTAGGAGGGGTGGAGACATAGATCAGGCTGGTCCTACACCCATATGTGGCAGTTGAAAAATCAGGAGGGATATCTCAGCTGTGGAGGTCCCTATGGAGGAGCTAAGGGTCCCAGCCCAACACAAGGCTCCCCAGCCTGGAGTTCCAGTGCAAGGAAGAGAAGTCCCCACAAAATCTGAATGTGAAAATCAGTGGAAATTGTGAATGAGCAAGCACAGGGCCATAGGGGTCCCAGGTGTTCCTCCTGAAGGACCGGTACATGAACTTACCTGTTAACTAACTCATTGGCTCTAGGCTCTAGTGCTGGGGCAGCAGCTCGGGGGGCGCCAAAGACATATAGGGAAGAACTGAATTATCTGGCTTCAGGGTGAGGGCTAGAGGGGCAGCTTTCTCCCGACAGAAGCACTAGCAGAAGCCACTGTTCTTTTGTTGGGCCCTCCTCATTCCCAGTTTGCAGACGTGGATGGCTGCCATATCTGAGTCTCCATCAACCCGGCTAACACCGGTCACCCTGCCCTGGTGATTCCCTGAGACCCTGCCCCACACAACTGCAAGCCACCCAAGCTGCCTCCAGTGGCTTTTCCATACAAATGGCCTGTCTTAGCTCATGCTGAGGACTTTCCTAAAATCTCTCAGAGGTTCACAAACCCCAAACAAGCAGCATCTGACCTTGGCGTGCCTTGTAACTCTTGCTAAGCTGCCCAAGTCAGGTACTAGAGGCAGCTGTCCTCGGTTCCAGCTTGGCCTCTCCAGGCACCTCCAAACCAGCATGGGTAGTGTCCATCTGTGGAGTGCTTGGTGGTCATGCCAGGTGGTCTTGGGCAGGGCACAGTCTGCAGCTGAACTTGGCCTGTGGTGGGGTGCCTCTGAGGAGGCTGCAGGGCCTGCATACCCAGTGGCCAGCTTCAGACTAAGCCAGAGCACCACCCTGGGCTACATCCGAGAATGATACACCCAAAGGGCAGACTGGGCTGGCACCAGAGCACTGCTGAAGTGCATCCTACTCTGTAGAGTCAGCCCCTGCACAAATGCTCTCAGCCCCACAGTACTCACAGCCCATCCTTACGATCGATCAGCCTGAGGGTCAGTCTCTCCCATTGGCATGCAAATAGTAATCAAGGCTCAAACAACACACAACCCATACAAAGGACACACCTGGTGCACCTGGCTCAGGAGACCAGGGAGACTGTGCCACTGGGCCTAACAGGACATCTACTACTTAAGGCCGCTCTATCAAAACTAAGAGATATAACAGCCCTACCTAATACATAGAAAGAAACACAAAGAGACAGCAAAATGGGGAGACAAATAAACATGTCCCAAATAAAAGAAGAGAACAAAGCTCCAGAAAAAGGACATACAAAATGGAGATAAGCAATCTACCAGACGCAGAGTTCAAAACACTGATTATAAGGATGCTCAATGAACTTAGGAGAAGAGTAGATGAACTCAATGAGAACTTTAACAAAGAGATAGAGAACATAAAAAAAAAAAACAGTCAGAAATGAAGAATACAATAACTGAAACGAAGAATACATTAGAGGGAATTAGCAGTAGATTAGATGAAGCAGAGGATCAAATCAGCGATTTAGAAGATAAGGTAGCAGAAAACATTCAATCAGAAGAGCAACAAGCAAAAAGAACACTCCAAAAATGAGGATAGTTTAAGGGGTATCTGGGACAACATCCAGTGTACCAACATTTGCATCATAGGAGTACCAAAAGGAAAAGAGATAGAGCAAGGAATTGAAAACCTATTTGAAGAAATAATGACAGAAAACTTCCCTAACCTGGCAAAGGAAATAGACATACAAACCCAGTAGTGCAGAGTCCCAAAGAAGATAGATCCAAAGAGGCCCACAAAGAGGCATATCATAATTAAAATGACAGAGGTTAAAGACAAAGAGAGACTCTTAAGAGCACCAAGAGAAAGGCAGTTACCTACAAGGGAGCTCCCATAAGACTATCTGTTGATTTCTCAACAGAAACTTCGTAGGCCAGAGGGGATTGGCCTTAAATATTCAAAGTGTTGAAAAGCAAGGACCTACAACCAAGATTATTCTGCCCAACAAAGCTGTCATTTAGAATCAAAGAACAGATAAAGAGCTTCCCAGACAATAAAAGTTAAAGTTCATAACCACTAAATCAGTATTACAAGAAATGTTGGAGGGACTTCTTTAAGGAGAAGGAAAAAAAACATCAAAATTATAAATGCTAAAATGGCAATAACTACATATCTATCAATAATTACTTTAAATATAAATGAATTAAATGTTCCAGTCGAAAGATGTGGAGGCTGAATAAATAA
>NW_011888977.1:536341-539261 GCF_000151845.1 Pteropus vampyrus | reverse complement strand
GCTAAAATGGCAATAACTACATATCTATCAATAATTACTTTAAATATAAATGAATTAAATGTTCCAGTCGAAAGATGTGGAGGCTGAATAAATAAAAAAATAAGATCCTTACATACGCTGCCTACGAAAGACTCACTTTAGGTTGAAAGACACACAGACTGAAAGTAAAGGGATGAAAAAAGATATTTCATGAAATTGGAAACCAAAAAAAAGAAAAAGAAAAAAAAGCTGGGGTAGTAATACTTATGCCAAAAAAAGTAGACTTTAAAACAAAGACTGTAACAAGAGCCCAAGAAAGACCCAGTAATCCCACTTCTGGGTATTGATCAGAAGATACCCAAAATACTACTTCAAAAGGATACATGAATCCATATGTTCACTGCAGCATTATTTACAATAGCCAAGATATGGAGGCAACCTGGGTGTCCATCAGTGGATTAATGGATAAAGAGGTGGTACATATATACAATGGAATATTACTCCGCCGTAAAGAAGAATGAAATCTTGCCACCTGCAACAACATGGATGGACCTAGAGGGTATTGTTCTGAGTGGATTAAGTCAGACAGAAAAAGATAAATGCTATTTGATTTCACTTACATGTGGAATCTAAAGAACAAAACAAACAAAATAGAAACAAACTCATAGATACAGAGAATATTTTCATAGTTGCAGACGGGAGGGGAGTTGGGGTAGTGGGTAAAAAAGGGGAAGGGATTAATAAATACCAACTGATAATTAAAAAATAGTCATGGGGATGTAAAGTATAGCATAAGGAACATATTCGATAACATTGTAACAACTATGTATGGTGTCACGTAGGTACTAGGTTTATTGGGGTGATCATTTCTTAAGTTATATGAATGTCTAATCATATGCTGCACACCTGAAACTAATATAATATTATATGCCAACTATAATTGAAAAATTTTTTAAATGAGAAAAAAAAGAGATAACTAATGCTAGCAAGGGCACTTTTAGTAGAATTGTAAACTGGTGCAGCCACTATGGAAAACAATACAGAGTTTCCTCAAAAAGTTAAAAATAAAACTACCATATGATCCAGCAATTCTACTTCTAGGACTATACCCAAAGGAAATGAAAACACTAACTCAAAAAGATATCTGCACTTCCATGTTCAATTGCAGCATTATTTACCAAAACATGGACACAATCTAAGTGTCCATCAATGGAAGTATGGATAAAGAAGTTGCAGCACAATTATAAAATGGAATTATTCAGCCATAAAAAAAGGAAATCCTGCCATTGTGACATCATGGATGGACCTTGTAAAATAAGTCACAGAAAGACAAATACTAAATGATCTCACTTAAATGTAGAATCTCAAAGAAAAGAGACACTCATACAAAAAGAGATCAGATATGTGGTTACCAGAAGAGAAAGCTATGTGGGGATTGGAATTGGAGAAAGATAGTCAAAAGATATAAACTTCCAGTTACAAGGTAAGTTCTGGGGATAACTACAGTTAACACTGTTGTGTGACATATAGCAGGGGTCTCCAAACACCGGCCATAGACTGATACAGTCCCTGGACTGTTAGGAACCAGGCCACACAGCAGGAGGTGTGTACCCGGCAAGCTAGCAAAGCTTCATCTGTACTTGCAGCCCCTCCCCAGCATTAGGATCACTGCCTCAGCTCCACCTCAGATCATCAGGCATTGGATTCTCATAGGAGCACTGGTCCCTGGTGCCAAAAAGGTTTGAGGACTGCTGATATAGGATATAGGAAAGTTGTTAAGAGAGTAAGTCTTAGGAGTTCTCATCACAAGAAAATTCTTTTTTTTTTTTTGCTTTCTCTTTTCTATTGTATCTATATGAGATGATGGATGCTAACTAAACTTAATGCCATAATCATCTCACAAAATATGTAAGTCAAATCATTATGCTGTAGACCTTAAACTTATACAATGATGTGTCGATTTTATCTCAAGAAAACTGGAAGAAAAAAAATAAGTCACTGGTGTCCATCATTAACAGTTCTGCTCAGTACTGTACTCTAGCCAGCAGAGAAAGGCACAAAAAGAGAAAACAAATACAAAGATTAGAAAGGAAGAAACTAAACTATCATTAACCATAGATGATCTATACTTAGAAAATCCAAAATCCTCGACATGGAAACTTTTAGCTCATAGCACTATGGCAGCTTGACGTTAGCCCATCACCTTGGTTAATCCAAACTCTATACGTGTTCTTTGAGCAGATGCTCAATACTCTATACACATGCCTTTGTTAAAGCACCTATATTCCAGTGAAGCATTTCTCAATCACCTGGGGCAATGGTTAAAAACACAGATTTATGGGCCCCACTCCAAGTTACAGAATTAAAATGTCTACAGTTTAGACCTGACTACGTAAGACCTGGGAATCTTTACTCTTTGAATTTCCCAGGTGGTTCATTTGTCTACTAAGCCATTATAATAGATTCCAGAGCTGTGCTACAATTTCGTTATTGCTAATGATTTCTCAGCAATGCTACCAAATAATATTGGTCAATTACAAGCCAATAAGGTCCTCCCTTCAAATTCTAATCCATTTCAGTTACAGCTTATTTTAACCCATCTGTTTTTGAAATCTCTCTCATTCAATTAATTTCCCTAGCCCCTCTGATGTCAACACAGCAGGTCTACAAAGCATATGTTCAAAGTAATACTAGTTTCTCACCCAAAAACATACAAGAAATAAAAAGAGTATGCAATGTGATTTGTTGTGTTTTCTGATAATATAACATAACAAAAAAAATCCCAAATAGGAGAATATTTTTAGTAGAAAGGCAATTTAATGTTACCTATTTCTTAACTCTATAAATAAAATATTTTAGCTCAAACGGTCCATTGAAGTTGCCTCTCAAAGAAACCACAATATAGTGAAAAATACTTGCTGCTAATCTTGACATTTGGCCC
>NW_011888977.1:524813-533426 GCF_000151845.1 Pteropus vampyrus | reverse complement strand
TATATTCCAGTGAAGCATTTCTCAATCACCTGGGGCAATGGTTAAAAACACAGATTTATGGGCCCCACTCCAAGTTACAGAATTAAAATGTCTACAGTTTAGACCTGACTACGTAAGACCTGGGAATCTTTACTCTTTGAATTTCCCAGGTGGTTCATTTGTCTACTAAGCCATTATAATAGATTCCAGAGCTGTGCTACAATTTCGTTATTGCTAATGATTTCTCAGCAATGCTACCAAATAATATTGGTCAATTACAAGCCAATAAGGTCCTCCCTTCAAATTCTAATCCATTTCAGTTACAGCTTATTTTAACCCATCTGTTTTTGAAATCTCTCTCATTCAATTAATTTCCCTAGCCCCTCTGATGTCAACACAGCAGGTCTACAAAGCATATGTTCAAAGTAATACTAGTTTCTCACCCAAAAACATACAAGAAATAAAAAGAGTATGCAATGTGATTTGTTGTGTTTTCTGATAATATAACATAACAAAAAAAATCCCAAATAGGAGAATATTTTTAGTAGAAAGGCAATTTAATGTTACCTATTTCTTAACTCTATAAATAAAATATTTTAGCTCAAACGGTCCATTGAAGTTGCCTCTCAAAGAAACCACAATATAGTGAAAAATACTTGCTGCTAATCTTGACATTTGGCCCCAAATAGAGATCAATTCCCAGTTTAAACTTACAGGCAAATAATTAATAAAGAACAGGCTGTGTGATGGAATTCAACTACACCATGACCCTGACCTAGAAGGCAGCATTATTGTAACTATTTCTAAGAATTACAATACAGAGCCATGTGTCAGTCACATTACGATTTACAAAATAACTAACAATGGATTTGGCATTAACTTTACAATAAATTTAAGCATCATCTCTACAGACAAGGATCTAATTCTACTGCACATGAAAGGAAAATATACATTGCTATTCTCTTAAAGTCCTAATGAATTATAAGACTTAAATTTAAATTATTTTTAGAAAATCATCTCCCTTACACTTACTTGTGCCAGCTGAGGTAAATAGCTATTCCCCCCCAAAAGCCCAAACACAAACATACACACATACATACACTCTCTCTCATTCATTTACTCATTCTCTCTCTCTACCCCCTGCCCCATCCTCCTACTTACCCCCACTCTACCCCAGCTGCTTGTACAGTCAGGAACAATATAGCTACATTGTTGAAGTGGCATAAGACTTTCAAGTGACATAAGACTTTCAATGCTACCTGTCCACAATCTCTCAAACTGGATTCTTGCACTGATGGGTAAAATCTCTGGCATTCTTTTTTATTCCATCCTGTATCTTGAGCTGCTGAGGGCAGAGGCAGGATTTTACTTCACTTTAGATGATGCCTTACCTTCCCCATCTCCAGTGCTTTGCAAAAAGGAGGTTCTTGATAAATTACTACTGGTGACCCTTTAAGTCAATTGCCAATTCATCAAATTTGTTTGGTTTTTCTACCCAAATATAGTAACTCGCACTTCTGTGATATATACTGCTTCGCTAAGAATAAAGAGCCAATTAAGAAAATACATATTTTACCTAAAAGTGAACACAATAATAACTTAAACTGTTAGAGAAATAAATCCACCCAGCTCAAGGCCATGCTATTCCTATTTCATGTGCTACAGACATAAACTGTCGTCTTCCAGTACCTGCCAAAGCTTCCAGTGGAGCCCTGGTTTGAATAGAGGGAAGGCCACACAGACTCTTGTGTGGAAATCACCAGGCCTTCTCCACCAAGAGGAAAAATATCTGAGCCACCTATACGTGGCTTGGTATTTAAATGATAAAGAAACAAAGAACATTTAAACATCAAGACAGCAGCATTCAACAACAAGTGGCACAAACTTCAGTCACAAAGACTATCAAACCAAACTAAGCTATTTTAAAAGAAAATAAAAATAAGAAATAATGAAACAGGCAAGAATAAAACACTAAGAGCAAAATAAATTTATACATAAGACAACTATTTTTCAAAATTCTTGCTCTGCTTTGGATGTTCTGTTTGCCTCCCAGCTATAAACACATTCTTCACACATGCTGGGAATGCTGCGGAAAACTAGTCAGCATTCAGAGGCTTAATCCACAGTTCCAGCGCTGTGCCTGTAGGCTGAATAGTCAGCCAGTCATTTGTCCTCAGGAGAAGTTAGAGGTTGAAATGCAAATATGCAAACAACAGAGTTCTTTCCCCAAAATAGCCGGGAAAAGCATGATTTCTATTGCTATTAAAAAAAAAAAAATGGAAAAAGGCGCTGGGGGCAGAGGCTGGAAGCTTGCAATCTTAAGGATTTGTTTAAGCATCTTAGTATAACACAATTTTGAGGGAGAGAACAATGGAAAAGAACAACACACCTGTCCTAGGTAAAATCTGTACTCTGGAGAAAAGGTTGACATATGTGTGACAGTTGATTTACCAGGCTCACTAAAGATTTATTGACTTATCAATCAGTGCCTCGGGCACTTGATTCTCCCCAGGGGAAAATTAACAATCCAGCTAAACTAATAAATTCTACTATGAACTAAAATGAATGCAAGAATCAATCCTGTCACTTCGTGCGACATCGAATTACAAAAAAAAAAAAAAAAAGTCTATCCTTTTGGGGATCCCTAAAATTAAAAGTTATTTAACAAAAGAAATAATATATTAAATAATCATAATTAAAGCCAATACACATTTTTAAAGGATGAGTTTAGCATGCTTTCAAGGAGATAAGGTAATCTCAGAAACATATTGCATAACTACGTTAAGAACATGATTTTTTTTTAAGTCAGACTACCTAAATTGACTGCTACCTCTACCACTTAGTAGATGAGTTCTCTTGGGCTCGTTTCCCTAAGCCTCCACTTTGTCATCTGTAAAATGGGGAGATACAGTTTTCTGTAGAAAACTGAATAGTGATGATGAATGTAAAGCACCTGACAGTATAGTTGGCATACAGTCAGCTTTCTATTATGATGATTCCATTTTTATTAGTGTCATTCTAAAAATCATATAAAGTATAATACTGTGATGATGGACTGCAGCACACACAGGCATTAGAGCTGAAACGGTTCAGAGTACAAAGTACCTTTCAAGCTTTTGCAAGGGCCTTTCAGTGTCAACTAACTGACAGCTTGAAAAGATCTACTAACTTAATACATATTAAACTTTCTTTAGTATTACCCATTGATCAAAAAAATTAACATCTATGAGAATGTTCCAAAGGAGATCGGCAAACCACAGTCCATGAGCTTAATTTGGCCTATGATCAATTTTTACAAAATCTTATTGGAACACAGGCACACCCACTCGTCCAGACATTCATTGCCCTGGCAGTTTTGGCACAACATTGACAGAGTTGAGTAGCTGTGACCCAAATCATATAGCCTGCTGTTTTAACCGTATTACGTTGGGTGAGGTATGGTGAGGCCAGATAGACCAGGAGAGAAACTGAAAAGAGTTTTACAGGTCTGTTACTCCTAATTCCCTGCAGGAGAACACAGTACATCATGTAGGGCCACTCAGGGGAAGCACTGGGTCGATCACAGGGACAAGGGGAATTGTGAGCAAGTTACCTGTATAGTGCTGTCCATGGAGAGGAAATGACGAGACAGGATAGGCAGGCTTGGCTAATTTGAATCATTTCAAGGGGCTCTGTGACATTGGAGCTGTCTTTGGTTGTCAAGTATATGGCTCCGGGGGCACACAGTGAGAGCCTGATAAGGAGGTCATTGGCAACCTGGACTTAAATGGCTGCTCAAGAAGAAGAGTTTATCTACCCCTATTCAGGGCCTCCAAAGTGGGTCAAGACAGCATTTTTAAAAACTCTTATTATACCCTCAAAGCCTAAAATATTTACAAAAAAGCTTTTACAAAAAGTTTGCTGACTCCGGGTCTAAAAAGGAAGTCCGGACATCCAGTTTAAGTTGCAGGTAACAACCCCGACCTTAAATGTGCTCTCCACAAGTGCTTACAGAAATAATTCAGGGAATTTAAAACAAGTAAAAAGCTGAATCCATCCTGAGAGTGAAGGAAAGATGCCCTTAGAAGTCATGGTGTCAGTTTTCAGTCCCACAGGCCACAGCGCATCCCAAGACTCACTTGATGATCAGGGTAAGAGGACTGGATACTGTGGCTATCACCATGGCAATGCAGCCAAGAACTCAGGCTCTGAAGTCTGACAGACCCAAGTTTAAGTTTTAACTCCACCACTTATCAAGACTGTGCTCTTGAACAGGTTACCTGTTATCTCCTGCTGCATAATACATCATGCCAAAACTTAACAGCTGAAAATAATTACCTTTCATTATCTCAAACAATTTCTGAAGATCAGCTTAACCAGGTGGTTTGGGTTCAGGATCTCACAGTGTTCCTTACCACATGGACCTCTCCATAGGCTGCCTAAATATTCTTATTAACACTTGCTCCAAATCAAGTGATCTGAGAGAGAGGAAGAAAGCAAGACAGTGCCCAAGAAGGAAACCACAGTCTTTCATATTCTAATCTCAGAAGAAACATATCCTCACTTCCGTTGTATGTTATTGATCCCACAGATCAGCCCTGGTATCATGTGGGAGGGAATTTCCACGTATATAAAGACCAAGAGGTAGAGATCATTGGGGACCATCTTGGGGGCTGGACACTGCATTTACCTAATTTATCCAAGTGTCATTTCTATCATCTGTGAAGTTGTAATAATAACTGTATTTGGCTCACAAGATAATTTATAAGGTTTAAGTGAGAGAATGCATGTAAAGCCCTATTGCAGTGCTTGGCACTCAATGAAGCACTCAATAAATGCTAGCGATTATTATCAACCTCATTTTTGTTATTTCTACAGCTGCTACTTCCATAACAATAACAGAAGATAAAGACAATCTTCAGCAGCACACAGGGAAGTTCCCTGCCCTTGGTTGCTTCCAGGAAAGCTCTCTTTCTACTCTACACAAGCCATTGTAACTCTGTCTAGAAAAATAAACCCTGAGCAAATCCAAACTATTCTCTTCTCTCATCTTGACCTGAAAGATTTGAAACAAGCACTCACAATATAATAACTCATCAAATATTTAAGCATTGATCAAACATAGTTCCCTCACTAGAGATGAACCAAAAAGCTATCCGAGAGTAAAAAGTTCAGTAGCTTAAGATGAGGGGGATTGCCCCCTTCTAAAATAAACTCATAAGAAATTGAAGAAACTTGAGAAAACATCAACTTGAATATTTAGGACATTTATTTATCCAACAAATATTTATAGAGCAATTGCTGTGCATTAGGCACTATTCTAGGAGCTGGATAACCAACTTGAATACAAAAGACAAAAATAGCTGCTTTTATAGAATTTGCAGGCTAGTGGGAAATAAGCAAATACAAAAGTAGTTAAAAAAAAAAAGAATGGAGTAAGTAAGGTGTAAGGAAGCAAGTGGATATACTAGAGAAGTATTAACAGGAGATATAAATTTGGACTGAATTTTGCTTTGCAGACATTAAAAAACTGTAAAGCTAGAAAGTTTAATATAAATGTGGTAATGGCATGAAACAAAACAGATGAATCAATGAAAGAGAATTTAAGAACCTAAAAAACAAATCCAAGTAGCCATATGTATACACACACACACACATACATACACATACATACAAATACGATAAAAGTGACATTACCAATAATAGTAATAGCATAAAATGCTTAATAAATGCTATTAAAAATTTTTAAATAAAAATAAATAAATTCTACTAATATAATCTATTAAATGTTTAGGAAAAAATAATATTTTTTGTGTTACACTACAGGCAAAAATGAATTACAGGTGAGTTACAGGTGTAAATTTTTAATGACAGGACCAAAATATATGAATATTTATAGAATCTTAGGTCAAAACCAAGAGCAGAAATATAAAGAAAAAAAGAAATTATAACTAAACTTTATACTTCAAAGCATCATAAACAAAATAACAAGAAAAAGTTAAATGCAAATGTAGTTCCATAGTGTAGTGGTTAGCACGTCTGCTTTATATGCAGAAGGTCCTAGGTTTGCGCCCCAGTGGAGCCAAGGTCCATGGTCTACAGCCATGCCATCCTGAACAAGCCCAATCCTGTCTGATCTCGGAAGCTAAGCAGGGTCAGGCCTGGTTAGTACTTGGATGGGAGACCACTTAGGAAGACCAGGTGTTGTAGGCATAAATAATAATAAATAATAAAAAAAATAAGAAATATTAAAAAATAAAATAAAATATTAAAAAAAGAAAAAGTTAAATGCAAATTATAAACTGGGATGATCACTTCTAATACATATACAGTTCTAACATATTCCCTATTATATGTAAAGAATTCTCAAACATGAATACAAAATGCATGTATACAAATGTGTATGTGTGTATGTATGTGTGTATATCTATCCACATATTTCCTAGCAATGTCCACTGAAAAGGTTTAAAAGCAAAACACCCCAATAGCAATGAGTATATCTAGTGTCCATACCTTGGTCACTAATACCATTCCACATTATAAAGAGTCATGGATCCTTGGAGAAATAAATGAATTCTAGGACTGAGAAGGTTTATAATGAGCCTGGAATATCTTGTTAGAGCAGAAAGTAAGGAACGCTCCCCAAAATTAATAGAGGCTCAGAAAGACATAGGGGCCAGATCAAAGGAGTTATCACAGTTACTATTATTTTGAGCACCAAAATAATAAGTGCAAATTAATTATAAACTGTCGAAAAAAAGAAATTCATGAGTACATACGGATGATAGACAGATGACAGAGATAGTTGGATGAGGAATGGAAAAGCAGACAGGAGTAGAAAGGATTCTTGCTTACAGCATCAACTAGATGCTGAATACCAACTAGAAAACATGGAGAGAGCACTACTGTTGAAAAATGATCATTTTGCAACCATGGTAAAGATTCGTTAGGCAAAGATCGATAGATGCTAAATCCGAGGGGAAATTTTGATGAGGAGCAAATATTTGCATAGTCTTAAAGTGTCTCTTCATCAATGGCTTATTAGTTTTAAAGGGGAAAATAGTTACTCTCTAGTGGAGAAGTAGGACAATCGCTTGATTAGATCATCAAAATTGCCATCGCTATTGTGAAACTATGAATGTGCTCAGGACACATATTATGTAAATAGTATTCCAGCCAAGAATGCATTTCTTAATGCAGTCATGAAGAAACTTCAGAGATATCCCAAATGAGGAGCAGTCTAATAAAAAATGAGGAATCATATACTCACAATGATCTGAATGTTTGTGTCCCCCAAAATTCCTGTTAGAAACTTAACCCCCAAGGAGATGGTATTAGGAGGTGAAGCCTTTGGGAGGTGATTAGGTCATGAGTGCAGAGCCCTCAAGAATGGGATTGGTGCCCCTATAAAAGAGGGCGACAGAGCTCCCTCCTCCCTTCCACTGTGTGAGGACACAGTGAAGAACTCTGCCTCCCAGAAGTGGGCCCTCACCAGAACCCGACTATGCATGCACCCTGCACTTCTAGGTTCTAGAATTGTTAGAACTAAATATCTGTTGTTTGTAAGCCACCAATCTGTGGTATTTTGTTATAGCAACCCAACCAAACTGAAACAATATTCTTTTAAAATGTCAATTTCATGTAAGACAAAAGCTGTGGAAATGTTCCAGATTAAAGGATCCTAAAGAGATATGACAATTAAACGCAATATCCGATCTCGGCTGAATCTTGATTTGAAGGGAAAACATGTTATAAAAGATATTATTGGGCCAATTGACAATACTGGGATGCTGACAGATTAGTTGAAAGTATTATGCAAATTTATCAAAGTTGATAATGCACTTTGGTAATGTACAAGAACATTCTTATTCTTAGGTAATATACACAAAAGTATTTAGAGGTAAAGGGCCATACCATATACAACTTTACTCTCAAATGTTTCGGGAAAAAGATATATAGAGAATTGATAATAAAGAAAAATGGGCAAAATGTTAATAATATGTAAATTGTGTAAAGTATGTACAGGTGTCATTTGTACTAGATCTAGACTTGCAACTATTCTGTAAGTATGAAATTATTTCTAAATGAAAATTTGTTAAAAATCAGGAAAAAAAACAACCTAATCAGAAAAATCAGCACAGAACGTAAACAGACAATGCACATGAGTAAATATATGAAAGAATTTTTGGCCTTAGTAAGAATAAAAATGCAAATTAAAATGTCTCTCACTTCATTTAAGTCTTGCCATGTCACCTTCTCATTAGGCTTACCTCAACTTCTCTAACTAAAACTGCGCCCTCTTCACTCCTATGCCTTACTCGCTCTTTTGTTTTTTCTGTAGTACTTATTGCTTTCTAAACTACTAAACAAATTTATTATGTATGTTTGTCTCCTCCCTTAGAATGTAAGTGTCATGAGGCCAGGGGTCGTTCTTCTTCACTAATCTACCCCAGTCCCTGAGAATGATACCTGGAACACAGTCAGCAACCAATACATATCTGTTGAATGAATGTCGCAGATTAATAAAGTTTGAGGGTTTTTTTAAGTAATAATACCTATGGTAGACAAGTCTGTGAATAACCCAGACTCTCCCATGTACTGCTGATAGGAGAGTAAACTGATTAAATGAATCATGTATATTCATACTATAAAATA
>NW_011888977.1:521719-524763 GCF_000151845.1 Pteropus vampyrus | reverse complement strand
TAGAACTAAATATCTGTTGTTTGTAAGCCACCAATCTGTGGTATTTTGTTATAGCAACCCAACCAAACTGAAACAATATTCTTTTAAAATGTCAATTTCATGTAAGACAAAAGCTGTGGAAATGTTCCAGATTAAAGGATCCTAAAGAGATATGACAATTAAACGCAATATCCGATCTCGGCTGAATCTTGATTTGAAGGGAAAACATGTTATAAAAGATATTATTGGGCCAATTGACAATACTGGGATGCTGACAGATTAGTTGAAAGTATTATGCAAATTTATCAAAGTTGATAATGCACTTTGGTAATGTACAAGAACATTCTTATTCTTAGGTAATATACACAAAAGTATTTAGAGGTAAAGGGCCATACCATATACAACTTTACTCTCAAATGTTTCGGGAAAAAGATATATAGAGAATTGATAATAAAGAAAAATGGGCAAAATGTTAATAATATGTAAATTGTGTAAAGTATGTACAGGTGTCATTTGTACTAGATCTAGACTTGCAACTATTCTGTAAGTATGAAATTATTTCTAAATGAAAATTTGTTAAAAATCAGGAAAAAAAACAACCTAATCAGAAAAATCAGCACAGAACGTAAACAGACAATGCACATGAGTAAATATATGAAAGAATTTTTGGCCTTAGTAAGAATAAAAATGCAAATTAAAATGTCTCTCACTTCATTTAAGTCTTGCCATGTCACCTTCTCATTAGGCTTACCTCAACTTCTCTAACTAAAACTGCGCCCTCTTCACTCCTATGCCTTACTCGCTCTTTTGTTTTTTCTGTAGTACTTATTGCTTTCTAAACTACTAAACAAATTTATTATGTATGTTTGTCTCCTCCCCTAGAATGTAAGTGTCATGAGGCCAGGGGTCGTTCTTCTTCACTAATCTACCCCAGGCCCTGAGAATGATACCTGGAACACAGTCAGCAACCAATACATATCTGTTGAATGAATGTCGCAGATTAATAAAGTTTGAGGGTTTTTTTAAGTAATAATACCTATGGTAGACAAGTCTGTGAATAACCCAGACTCTCCCATGTACTGCTGATAGGAGAGTAAACTGATTAAATGAATCATGTATATTCATACTATAAAATACGAAATAATCATTAAAAGTGTTGATGTACAATGAGGCAAGGTGCTCATTACACTGTTATGTGGAAAAATACAAATTATGTTTTAAAATTTTAAAATTAAAAAAAAATTTTAAAGCAGAGAGTACATGCAACAAAATCTTATTTATGAAGTGAGATTATGAGAGTTTTTCACTTTCTTCTTTTGCTATATTTACTTTCTATAATGAACTTGATTTAGATGTGTAGCAAGCAGGGAAAACCTTTTTAACAGGGAGAAAATATGAATTATCTAGTCAATATAAATATGTTTTCTTGTTTTAACAAGGATACCAGAAGAGCAAGAAAGTATCTTGAAAGATTCAATTTACATTCGAAAGGTTCAATTTATATTCAGGTTATATTTAATGGAAATGAGCCAACAAAAAGTGATAGAGAATCAAATATATACTGAAATGTCTTCACTGTTGTCCATTGTTTTTAAACTGCAAAAAATATAAGTGTGCATTAAATAAATTTTATAAAAGTTTCTGGCTAAAAAGGTCATTTTATTCTCAATAAGACTCAGATACTTTTCTGGAACAAAATTCACAAATTGTGATCATCCCTGAAGCCAAACTAAGTCTGCTGGCTGCGCACAGATCTGACCTTGGGCCTGGGCTGGGGGCATGTGGCGTTGTGTGAAAGCCATTCACTCCTGCCAGCAAGACTAATGCCTGGAAACAGCACTGCTTAGTGTGAAAATTAATTCAGGGAGATTTAACTCCACAACACAGAATGGTTTTTTAAAAAAAGCCTGTGGTTTATAAAATTCTAGATTCATTATGACTTCCAGCACCAAGTACATTATATGGCAAACACTACACATACGTAAGACATCTTTTTTAATCCATCAGATAATTATGCAGACTATGAGGATGTTTTAGCAATTACTATAAAATACTGCCCTCTGGTGTTGAGGTCATTCCATATTTATTAACATAACACAAAAAGAAAACAGAAAAGCCTTTGCGAAGTATAAACACCACTACCTTCAGGGACTTCTGTCTCTGGCTTGCAAAAATCTGAACACAAAACCCCACAGGATTTTACTGGAATATATTGTGGATACTTTCCCTATTGTGCCTGAAAAATATCAAGTAATGTTATTACAAGCTGTTTTAGCCAATTCATATCAAGAGAATCTTCTCTCCAGGAACTACATTTAACTGTCCCTCTGAAAAAAATATATTTTTAAGAGTTTCTGCTGGGAAGGAGTTTGTGGCAAATAAGCCAAAGATCTTTTTCACAGGAAAATTTGTATTAATTTTGATAAGAAGAATAAAAATAGGGTTGATACTATATATATATGTATATGTATGTATGTAATATATATATAGCTGGTATTTATGGGGCAGAGTACCAGAGAGGAGGAAGTCATACAGAGAAAGAACTCCAGATATCTGCATAGTGATCCCCTTGAATTGGTGGCTGAATTCTAAGCCATGCAAGCATAAAGTGAGACACAAGAAGGCAGGGCAAAGAAAAAGTTCTTGGGAAAGAACAGCTACCAGAGAGATATAAACTAAAAAACTACTGGAACTTACGATGTTTGAATATTCAATGTTTAAATGCCAATCAACTAAAAGAAAAATGACCTCATTGAAAATTCTGGGCATGGAGCAGATATACTAAAAAAGCCACAGATAAATAGTAAGTGGGATAAATTGGCCCTAGTGTAAAGGTTCTTCTAGATTCACTCTAACAAAGATTAAAAACGAGATTCAATAAGATGGAGTTAATCCATAGATAAATCATTCAGCTTCCAAAACAAAACAAAATTCAATACAGAATTAAAGAAAATCAAACAAAATCCAAACACTAAACAAGATATTTATATTATCTAGCATTAAATTAACATTTACTAGACATATAAAGTAGTAGAAAAAAGTTACCTATAAAAGGAGAAAAATTA
>NW_011888977.1:499283-520494 GCF_000151845.1 Pteropus vampyrus | reverse complement strand
ATATACTATCTACGAGAAACACTAAGCATAAGAAAACTGGAATCGCAATATTAAAGTCAGATAATGTAGAGATCAGAATAAGAAATGTTACCAGAGATAAAGGTTAATATTTCATAATGAGAAAAAGGTAAAATCATCGAGGAGACAAAACAATCTTCAACAAGTATGCATCTAATAACAGAGCTTCAAAATACATAGAACAAAACTGACAGACTGAAAATAGAATAGGCAAATCGCTCATTGTAATTGGAAATGTAAACTCTCTTAGTAATTAATAGAACAAATAGACAAAATTAATAAGGATAGGGACAATTTGAATATGATGAATCAACTTGAACTAACTGCTATTTTAGAACACTACATCAATTAACTGTAGAATATGCATTATTTTCAACTACACATGGAAAATTAATAAGATAGATCAGATGCTAGCCATAAGTCTCAATAAATATTTTAAAAATTGAAACATATAGAACATATTTTCTGACCACAACTTAGTTAAATTAGAAATAAAAAAAAAAGTTATCTGGAAAATTCCAAAATATTTAGAAATTAAACACATTTCTAAATGACCCATGTGTCAAGCAAGAAATTACAAAAGAAATTAGAAAATATTTCAAACTGAATTATAATAAAAACATAACATACCAAAATTTGTAGGATGGAGCTAAAGCAGTGCTTAGAGGAAATTTCCTAATTTTAAATGCTTATATTAGAAAAGAAGAAAGTTTAAAATAAATTACTTAAGCATCTATCTTGAGAAGCTAGAAACAGAAATAGAGGAACAAATTAAGCACAAAGTAAGTAAAAGGTAGGATATAAGAACAGATATCAATGAAATAGCAAACAAACAATAAGAGGAAAATCAATAAAACAAAACATAGGTTCTTTGAAAAGAGTAATAAAAGTAATAAACCTCTAGCTAGGCTGATCAAGACATAGAAAAAATCCAAATTACCAATATCAGGAATAAAAGAAGGAATATTGCTACAGATCCTAAAGTTATTTAAAGGATAATAAAAGAATATCATGAACAAGTTTATACCAATGAATTTGACAACTCAGAAGAAAAAAACAATTTCTTCGAAAAGCATAAAGTACCCAAAATATCTCAGGAAGAAATCGAAAATCCGAATAGTCCTATATTTATTAAAGAAATTGAATTCGTATTTAAAAACTATTCCTCAAAGAAAACTGAAAGTCTAGATGTTTTTTAAAGAAAGAAATCTTACATAAAATCTTTCAGAAAACAAAGTTAGGGGACACAATTTCCAAATTCATTTTATGAGGCCAGCATTACCTTTATATCAAAATAAGACAAAGATACTACAAGAAAATAAAAATTACAGGCCAGTATCTTTTACTAACATAGAAGATATAGTGATTCTTAACAAAATACTAGCAAATCAAATTCAGCAATATATATAAATGATGAGAATCATAACTAAGTGGGTTTTTTTCAAGAAGGCTGGAAGGCTTATCTTTCAAAAATCAATCAGTATAATTCACCATGTTCACAGAATAAAAGAAAAAAAATCTTATGATCATCTCAATAGATTCAAGAAAAGCATTTGAAGGAATTCAATGCCCTTTAATGAAAAAAGAGCCTCAGCAAACTAACGTGGACCTTGAGAAGGAATATATCTGCCAAGAATAATTCCTTGTGGTTAACTGGGCCCAAATTCATAATGAGTATAACAGCCATTGCTGACAAAGGCCTCTCATGCACACTGTATTTCAGGGAAAAGTCATAGATTGAGTTATCAAGTCTCCTGCACTGTGTTCCTGTCGCCTGGACGGACCTTTATAAAGAAGTTCCTGGAATTGTCTTTCAACCAATCAGCTGAGACCTGCCCCATCCAATCAGAACTGGGCAACTATATTCTCATTTGCATCTATACTGATCAATCAGAGTGGCTCTATAACAACCAATCAGAAAGGCTTGATAGAGACCAATCAGAGCTCCCAATTCTAACTAATCAGGACCATGCTATTTGGACCAATCAGAACTTTACAATTAAGATTCCTCACTAGCATAACTGTGGACCAATTGGGAACTAGGGTAGAACTTTCTCTATAAAAAGCGGCATCCCCTTAGTCTTAGTGGAGCACCCTTTTTTTTTTGGTTCCCACTAGAGACTGAGTTTCCCCAGTTTGCAAACTGTTTATCTGAATAAAGTGTCTTCTCTTTCTGCATCCAAGATTTGGGACTTCTGTTGACATTAAATTGGGGGCAGTGAACTTTTGTTGACAACAGGAAATACAAAAACACTTTCTCAATCTGATAAAGAGCATTTATGAAAAACTTACGTAATGATGAAAGACTGAACATTTACCACCAAAGATCAGGAACATAGATGTCCACTTTTACCATTTCTACTGAACATTGTACTGAAGGTCCTAGCCAGTGCAATAAGGCAAGGAAATGAAATAAAACACATACAAAGTAGAGACAGTAACATAATCATGTATGTAAAATCCTAAAGAATCTATAAAAAGCTACTAGAATTAATATATCATTTTAGAAAGATCTCGAAATACAAATTTTATTGAGCAATCAATTGTATTTCTATATACTAGCAAAAACAAATAGAAAAATTTTAATTTTGAAATATCATTTATAACAGCATCAAAATTTTTTCCATAAAATAATTAGGAATAAAAAAATTCATATAAATGTGTTGAGGACTCATGGCAACGTGATATACTAGGCTAAAGCAGATAAAACCCCCCCACCCTACTATAAATACCTCTTAACACTGGAGTTCCCAACAGGTCAATCCTTGGATTTTTTTGCTTTGCGAGCTATACCCATTGCTCATTTCAGGACTTTGAATTCTATCTATATGTAAGTATTCTCCACATATGTATATCTCATTACTATATCTTCTCCCCTGTCTTATATATTCAATGGCCTACTTACCATGTCCACTTGGATGTATAATAGGCATCTCAAACTTAACATGTTCAAGATTGAATTCTTTATGTTCCGCCACCCCCCACCTATTCTCTTGCAGTCTTCCCTGTGTTAGTCCCTGTTTTTCCAGGGATCCAGTCAGAAACTTTGCGGTCCTCTTTGACTCCTCTCTTTCTCTCACATTCTACCTTCAAATCATCAACTAATCGTGTTGGCTCTACCTTCAAACTATAATCAGAATCTGACCATTTTTCTTCTCTTCCACTGTCACCACACTGGTAAAGCCACCATCATCTCTTTCTTGACTTATTCCAATAGCTTATAACTCTTCTTGTTCTTATTTTGCTTTTCTGCAGTCTATTATCCACAAAGCAGCCAAAATAAGCATTTTTAAATGTTAGTATGATTACTTCACTCTTCTGTTCACAACTTATGTATCTCCACTATATAGAATAGTACCTGGACACAAAGAAAATGCACAATAAATTTATATCAAGTAAATGAAAAAACAAATAGGTAAAATATAATTTAAATGTTTTAGCACAAAACGAAGCTCAAAACAAAGATGGAAATATCTAAATGCCAAAAACAGAGGAAACCCAAAGTTAAGCTTTGAAGGAGATGAACTGACAGCAACTTTCAGAGACAAAGACAGCCTTTAAGGGCACATGAGGATATGAGGGATGGCCTTAGGATCACTTGAGGCGGGGGGCTGGAATTTGCTCCCCTGCATGAAACCCAAGTCCCCCACAAGATCCATTTCATGATAAGTAGACTAAAAAAAGATTCCACCCTCAGCCAAGAAGTACCATGGAAGTATGCTATTCACCCTGCACCAAGAGTGATGAGGAAAAAGAATAATTCCCAGGAAATATAATTTCTAGGTCTTTGCCATAGACAGGTACAAGATCCAAGTTCACCCTTCCAGAGAAATGTAGGCAGTCCAACATGATTAATTAGCATACAAACTGCTCTTGGATCACTGAAACTCTAAATCTCTGCCAAAACAAACATGATACTGCTCTGTAGAAACACTCCCAAGTCCAGAACACACAAAACCACTTAAAGTTTTAAAAAGCAACTCTCATCAATGATAAACTCACAGTAAAAAATTGCATGGTATACAGGAAAATAAGTCACCACAAGGGAAAGTAGGTAAACTCTATAAAATAAATGTTTAAAAATATTTAAGGAGATTTTTAAAAGACAGGTTTTTTGCAAAAAGAGGTAGACTGAAAAAATGAAATTTCTAGAAATAATAAAAAGATATATTCATTAAAAATTAAAGGTTGATATTGGATTAAATAGGGTAGACAAAGCTGAAGAAAGAATAAACGACTTGGAAAATATACAAAAATTCACCCAGAATATGGCAGAGGGAGATAAAGACACAGTGAGTGTAGAAAAATAATTAGTGTACATAAAAAATAAAATGATGAGGCGAGGGGGAAGGTAGATGGGGTAAAGGGGGTCAAACATGTGGTGACAGAAAGAAATCTAACTATGAGAGGTGAACACATAGTGTAAATATATATATGCCTTACTGTTAAAGTGTATAGCTGAAACTTATTTGATTTTATTAACCAGTGTCAACATAAAAATAATTAATTAATTAATTAAAGTTATAAGATCCAACATATATCTAATAGAAAGGCCACAAACCGAGAATTCACAGAGATGGAGAAGGCAATATTTCAAGATATAATGGCTGAAATTATGAACTTATGAGTCCTTACTGCTGAGTAGGATAAGTAAAAACGAACCCACCAAAAAATCCTAATAAAACTGGAAAACACATAAAACCTAAGAATATAATACTAAAAAACTACTATAAAGAAAAGTCTGTCTACAAAAAAAATTATAATCTGACTGGCAGCACATTTCTCATCAAACCTATAGATATCAAAATCAGTGGATGGTAATATAAAAGTAGCGAAAATAATCATCAATATAGAATTCTATACTCTGCTAAAATATCATTGCAATAACTGTAAAAATATCAAGAGTGAGAGTGAAATAAAGACATTTTGAAATGAATATTGAGGAAGTGTATCACTCAGGAACCTTTGCTAGAAAAATTACTAATGGGTGTACTTTGGGAATAAAGCACATTCTAAAAGTAGATGCAAGAAGAATAGTTAGCAAAGAAATTCACAAACATATCTAAATAAGTATTGACTATGAAAATATTTCTAAAAAGTAATGTCTAACTTGGGGCAAGAAGAGGTAATTAAAAGAAGATAGGGCTTAAAATCGATAAGGAGTGACCGTAAATTTTCCTAAAGTCTTTATATTATTCTGTAGTAAAGTGTAGCTGTTGCCTACTGAGTATGTTAAAAAATTAAACGTAACCTCAGAAAGAAGAGAAATAGAATGTAAAACTTCCAAACTATTGGCAAGGTAGAGAGAAAATAAAGAAAGCTAGACGAATAGAAGAAGTGTCAGTGTATTAGTTTGGGTTCTTCTGAAAGTATACCCTGAAACAAGGATTCAAGTGCAATATAGTTTGTTTGGAAAATATTTAATTGGGAAATTATTCCAGGAAACACTGGTCGGAATGGGAAAGTGAAATAGTAAAAGGAAGCAGTCACAGTCCAGTGGAGAACTGGAGCCCAAAATGAAAAGGACTAAAGAAGCTGGGATGCATATTTATCAGTTACTGATTGAGAGATGCTGCTAGATATTCATTCTCAGACATTTTTGCCCTTGCCTGCTTGTGGCTGAGCAGACTCCAGCAAGTAGAGAAAACCTCAGGCAAAGATACAGATGCTGCCATGGATAACTATGGTGAGGGAGAACATCCCAGAGCTTCTGCTGAAATCAGTATTCATAATAAACATAAACTGACTAAAATTGCCTAAAAAAGACAGAGTCCTCAGATACATTTTTTTAAAGAAAATTCCACTTATATGCTATTTAAAAAGAGACATACCTATACATACATGTAATTTCTTGCTCTGCCAACTGAAAGGGCCTAAGAGGCAATGACATCCCAGTAGCAATGAGCACACCTAGCACACTGATATTGGTTTCTAACCATTCTCTATCAAAAGCAATGAGAAATTCCTTTTGATAGAGAATGGTTAGAAATTCCTTGGAGAAATAGACGATTCTAGAGCTGCAGCAGATAGAGAAAGCCCACGTCGATGGGAGCATGTCAAAGAACACAAAAGACAACAGAAAGAGCTCCCAATGGTCAAAACTGGAACAAAGTGAACAAGAAATAAAGTGGATTGTATTGTGACCCAAAGTATGAAATAAATATCCAGGAGTCCATATTAATATAAATAAATGACAAATAAATAAGTGTGTCAAGGGAGAGAGGGGAGAGGCAAATCTCTAACGCAGAAGTTAAAATAATTTATGTAGATACTCCACCCTCAAAGGGGTGGAGAATAACACTCCACCTCTTTCTGCTCCTGGGCTGCACATAGTAACTTCCTTCCAAAGAGAACAATATGCAAAGGATGGGAAGGGGGATGAGCCAAGTAACTTTGCAGTGAAGAATCCTGACAAACACTCCCTCGGCCAGGTGATCAAGATCAACATCAAGAGTGATAAGTTATGTTGATAGTATATACCCTTAATATGATGTAATGAAATGGCACTTTATCTCTGTGATCTTCCTCCCTAAAACACACAATCTCAGTCTAATTATGAAAATAAATAAAGAAAAATCCCAATTGAGGGATAATCTACAAAATCTGACCAGGACTCCTCAAAACTGTCAAGGTCATCAAAAACAAAGAAGTCTGAGAAACTGTCACAACCAAGAGTTATCTATGAATTCAACTAATCTGAATGGGATTCTGAGATCGAAAAAGGACATTAGATAAAAACTAAGGACAGCTGCTAAATAGAGTATTTAATTAATAATAATGTATCAATATTGGTTCATTAAATGTAACAAACATACTCTACTAATGTAAGATGTTAGTAAGGGAAACTGTAGAGAATATGGAAATTCTCTATACTATCTTCGCAATTTTTCTGTAAATCTAAAGCTGTACTAAAAAATAAGCTTATTTTTTAAGAAGAGAGAAAGATAATTCTATGAATATAAAAAGAGAATGAAAATAAGGAGACAGGAAGAAAAACACCAACCAAATACCCACAAAGAGCTAGTATAACATAAGATAAAATGGAACTTAAGGCAGAAAGCATTATTAAATATAAACATATTCATTACTTAATCACAATTCACAAGAAAAATATCACGATCATATGAACACCTATCAAACATAGCCTAGAAATATATGACTGTATACATTTTTCCCAAAAAAAGATTTAATTGAGTAGGCTCCCAAATAAGGTCCACAATGTTCTCCTTGTTCTATTATTTACCTACTTCCTGTCCTAAGCTATGCTGTGACATACTGAAGAATATTCCAAGTTTTATTTTATGTAACTTTAAACAAAATTATGAAATTGTAGTCATTCTTTCGGGCAAAATAAATATGTCTTAAAGACAATTAACATAGAGGGGCAGGAAAAAAATGGCGTAGATGATAGAGGCTTTGTTCATCCCTTTTGCTACCAAATCAAAGTTGTGACAGAAACATAGAGCAAACAACAAAGTTGCCTAGGACCTAGAAGAACAGAAGCCTTAAAACTAGGGAGAGAAATAATTAACCAACCTACAATGGTTGGAGATAGGAGGGGGAAAAGATGCAAAGCTGCCCAGTCTCAGGGGCTGAGTTGGACAGAGGCTATGGCAGCGACAGCCAGCAGCTGCAGATGCCACTTAAAGGGGCCATGTCCATGAGCAGACTTTCCTGGTGATGGACCTACTTGCTCTGAGCACCAGCGCCAGGTTGGCTTCTTGTGGGACACCAAGGACTTACAGCGGCACATTGAGTTGTCAGAACAAGGGCTGGAGGCGAGGCTCTCTCCCAGAGCAGAGGTGCTGGTGGTATCCATTGTTTCTCTGTTGAGTCCTCCCCTCTCACAGTGTGCAGATGCAGCACCATCATAGCTGAGATGTCATGGAACTGGATAACAGAGGTCCCTCTGTCCAGAAGATTCCCTAAAACTCTGCCTCCCCCAACTCGCAGCCCCACCCAAGCCACATCCAGTTGTGTCCTTGGCGAGTCCAGTGCTCCTTTCTGAGCCAACTCCAAGACTCACACTTGTGGCAGCTACCTCGGTTTCAGGTGTGGCCTCTTGAGGCAACTATAAGCACAGCATCTGTGGATTGCTTGTTGAATCTTAACAGGTGGCCCCAGAGGGGCACAGGCCGGGACTAAACTTGGCCTGCAGCTGACCCCTCTCGGGACTTTGCCACTGGACACCTACTACACAAAGCCACACTAATAAGACCAGGAGACTTAGGAGCTTTGCTTAGTACATTGAAACAGACACAGAAAGTCAGCCAAAATGGAAAGATAAACAGAAACCATATGAGAGAACAGAACAGAGATCCAGGAATAATGGAGTCAAGCAATCTAACAGATGCAGAGGTCAAAACGCTGGTTATAAAGATGCTCAAAGAACTTAAGAGAAGTGTAGATGAATTTGCTGAGAACTTTAAAAGAGATTAAAAAAAAAACATAAAAATGGAAATGGAAATTATAAAAGGGAACCAGTCTGAAACGAAGAACACATTATCTGAGATGAAGAGTATATTAGAGGGAATCAATAGAGTGGATAAAGAAGGGGATCAAACCACTGATATAGAGGACGAGGAAGCCAAGGACACTCGATCAGAATGGCAAGAAAAAAGAAGCCTATGGAACAAAATTAAATGTAAAAACATCCTGGTCACAGGGGTACAAGAAAGGGAACAAAAAGTTGAAGAGCTATTTGAAGAAATAATGATAGAAAACTTCTCTCACCTGGAGAAAGAAATAGATATACAACCCCAGGAAGCTCAGAGAATCCCAAAAACAATGAACCCAAAGAGGCCCACACCAAGACACGTCATAATTAAAATTTCAAAGGTTAAAATCAAAGAGAGAATCTTAAGAGCACCAAGAGAAAAGCAGTTAGTTACCTACAAGGGAGCACTCATAAGACTTGCAGCTGATTTCTCAAAAGAAACTATGCAGGACAGAAGGGCTTGGCACAAAATATTCAATGTGATGAAAACTCAGGATCTACAACCAAGAATTCTTTATCCAGCAAAGCTATCATTTAGAGCCACTGGACAGATAAAGAGCTTCTCAGACAAAAATAAGCTAAGGGAATTTATTATCACCAAGCCAGTATTACAGGAAATGTTAGAGGGACTTCTTTAAGAAGAAAGAACATTTATCAAAAATAGGAATAAAGAATTGTAATAACTACATTCCTATCTTAACAAGTACCCCGAATGGAAAAGAATTAGGCGCTCCAACCAAAAGATAGGGTTGCTGAATGGATAAGAAAACAAGATCCCCTACATATGCTGCCTACAAGAGACTCAATTCAGATTAAAAACACACACAGACTAAAAGGAAGGGGATGGAAAAAGATATTGCCTTGATGGACCTAGAGAGTATTGCACTGAATGAAGTTAGTCAGATAAAGACAAATATCACATGATTTCACATACATATGGAATCTAAAGAACAAAATAAACAACAACAATAACAAAAATGGAAATAAACTCGTAGATATAGAGAATATTTTGAGAGCTACTAGATGGCAGGGGGATTGGGGTAACAGTAGAAAAGGGCAAAGAAATTAAGAAGCACAAATGGATAGTTACAAAATAGACATGGAGATATAAAGTGTAGCATAAGAAAATAGTTAATAATGTTGTAATAAATATGTAAGGGGGAAGAGGAGTACTAGATTTAGTGGGGTGATCACTTTGTGAATTATAGAGATCTCTAACCTATATTAGTACAACTGAAACTAATATATATTATTGTATGCCAACTATAATAGAAAAAATGCATTGAATTGTATAACATAAATACAAACAACTAATCATCTATTATATTTCAATAAAGCTGGAAAAAAAGCCATAATAATAAAAAAGTATTTATGTCAATGTAGAGAGATTGGAACCCTCATACACTGCTGGTGAGAATGTAAAATGGTGCCGTAACCTTGGAAAACAGTTTAGTAGTTTAGGGTTCTCAAATGTTTAATGTAGACCACTCGCCCACCACATGACCCAGCAATTCCTAGGCCTATACTCAAGGGAAATGAAAATGTATATCACACAAAAACTTGTACATGACTGCTTGGCATTATTCATAATAGCCCAAAGGTAGAGACAACTTAAATTTCCATCAACTGACAAATGGATAAACAAAATATACTGTTCATACAGTGGAATATTACTTGACTGTAAAAAGGAATGAAGTGCTGATAATGCTACAACATATCTATAACATTATACTAAGTGAAAGTAGCCCATCACAAAAGACCAAATATTGTATGATTCTATTCACAGGAAATGTCCAGAGCAGGAAAATCTAAAGACTAAGAAAATAGATTGGAGATTGCCTACAACTGGGGGAGGATGCTGAAGGGGTAGGGTCATAGGTAGGGGTAGAAAGCCAAAGAGCATTCCTTATCTTAATGAATAATTTTTTTTTCAATATTTTGGAGTAGATAACCAAAAGGGTCATATGGTAGTTCTATCCTTTATTTCTTGAAGAACCTCCATACTGTTTTTCATGGTGGCTGTACTAATTTACTTTCCCAACAGTAGTGTATGAGAGTTTGTTTTTCCTCACACCTCTCTAACACTCGTTATTACTTGTCCTATTGATGGTAGCCATTCTAACAGGGGTGAGGTGGTAGCTCATGGTGGTTTTGATTTGCATTTCCTTAATAGCTAGTAAGATTGAGCATCTTTTCATGTCTATTGGCCATTTGTATGTCTTCTTGGGAGAAGTGTCTGTTCAGGTCCTTTGTTCATTTTTTAATTGGATTGTTTGGGTTTTTTGTTGTTGAGTTGTATGAGTTCTTTGTATATTTTGGATATCAGCCTCTTATCGGTGGCGTTTTGGCAAATATCTTCCCTCAGTTGGCTGCTTCTTTGTTTTGTTGATGGTTTCTTTTGTTGTGCAGAAGCTTTTTAGTTTGATACAGTCACATTCATTTATTTTTGCTTTTATTTCTCTTGTCTTTGAGGTCAAATTCATAATATCCTCTCTAAATCCAAGATCCATGAATTTAGTACCTATGTCTTCTTCTATGCAATTTATTGTTTCAGGTCTTATATTTAGGTCTCTGAGACTTCAAGCTGCTCTGATCCAGACTCCCCACTGTGTTGCTGAGGGACAGAACTTGGACATACTTCCCTGAGAGCCCCCTTGCACCTTTTCCCCTTCAGAACAGCAACCCCATGTTCTGGCCTCTTGACCAACTGGGCTGAGAAGGACTTCCTCAGCTAGAAACTGTCAAAGCATCACCAAATAAAGCTTGCATGTTCCACTGCCACCTTGTAGTCATATTGTTTTCCTTGCTCTGCCCCCGAATTCCCCCCAGCCCTCCATAGGAGGCAGTCTCCCAGATGATAGACGGCAATGGCCTGACTAGAGAGAGTGAATATGGACCTGGAGAGGCAGATCTAGAAAAGAAGGGTAATATCAGCACAGATAAAGAAATTAGGAAAAGATGATAGTATCCATCAAAAAGCACAATGTCAGTAGGACCTGCAGACCACAGGTAAAAAGTGGGGCTTCTGTGGTAAACATGGAAGTCCTACCCAGAGGGAAGGGTTTAGCACACAGGAGAAGCTCTGTACCCTTTAATCCAATTTGCTTCTCAGACTTCTTTCACGGAAACTCCTGGTAAGAAATATATTTTATATCATATTCCCGTGTGTGTGTGTGTGTGTGTGTGTGTGTGTGTGTGTGTGTGTGTGTGTGTGTGTGTGTAAGGATTCACAAAGCAATATTTACCTTCACTGTGCCATGTATTTGTATTTTCTATTCGCTTCTTTTTTTTCAATGCAGGTCATGAGCCTTTAAATTGATTTCATGATCTACCAATAGTAACAGCCTGCATTTTGAAAAACACTGCATTTAGTGATGCTTGTTTATTTTCCTCCTCCTTGACTATTTCCTTGTGTTTACGATAATAAAGGGAGAAAAAGCAATTTTTCAGAAGTTTCTCTTATTTATTTGTTTGTTTGTTTGTTTGTTTGTTTGTTTGTTTTTGTCCATGTTGCTGGTCAGCTCCAGATTTTCTAGGAAGCCTACACTTTGATTTACTGGGGCATCCAAATGCTAAATTAAAGGAGTGGCAGGAACTTCCTGTCTAGAATAGCCCTGAGCCTGAGGGAAAGAGAGTCCTGAGCTGCTGTTTCCTCCCAGTAATCAGGGGACCTCACAGCACCCTCTGATTCCTCAGCCTTGTGAGTCCTCTCAGAAGATATCCATACTTTCTCGGGAGTCTAGTATAAGCAGAATTTAGGAATAAGGGAAATTGCTTAAAAAGAGAAGTTCGAGATATATTCATATATTCTTTTATATGTATGTAACAGCACATAATGAAACATGTAAGAACTCTGTAAAAGTTCTTTAGTTAAAAAGATGAGAATCTTGATATTAAATTAATTAATGTAGTTAAGAACAGAATAAACAAGAATCCAGATGTTTAAAATCTTCTTTTTACTTTTTTTTAGAGTAGTAACATTACATTGAGGAAGAACATTTTATAAATACACCAGAACAAGTGACCTATAGTTTGACTCCTCTACAGCCTGCAGTATCCATAGAGTCATTTTTTGAACACAATGTATTTTATGAATAAACTTCTACACTTTAAAATTGAGTTTTCTCTTTTTGAAGTACAGCTTCAAGCGACTACAAGTTTCCATCCTGCTAACCCCAGGCAGCAGTTGCTTTTAACATCTATCTTTTATTTAAAAAACTTAATTGGAAGTTTTTGTAGCCAGAAGGAGCACTTCAAAGAAAGGGGGGAAATGCCAGAAATTAATACTTTATGTCAGAGGTTAGTAGGGAAAGAAACAAAGATTACAGAAACGAGAGGTTAATGGTATATAAGAAAGAGGTGGAAGAAGGGAAGAAGACTGGAAATGGACTAAAGAAAGAAGGAAAAAGGGAAACCCATAACATTGAAACAAGATGTGGGATACCACCGTCCTCACTCTGAGCAAGATAAGACTACACTAGGCCGAGAAACGGCATTTATAATTTCCCGCATCATGCCCTGTGCATGACGCACCCCACACCCAAGTTATTTGCCCCTGTCCACAGTTACACATCGAGGGACCATAGCTCTCTTATAATTTAATTTCTAAACATTCCTCTCACTGCAGATTCTAAATTAACTATGACAAAACAATATTAATACTTCAAGCATGATTTAGTGCTCTGCCTTTGAGGAAAGTGGGGTAAGAAGAAGGTGGCCCTGGATTAGGAGGGTTAACAGACCAGAGTCCTAGTCCTATCTCTGCCACCAGCTGAAGTGAGACTTTGAGCTGGCCCTTTCCCCTTTCTGGAGCTCAGTTGTGTTATGGTAAAGTGAGAGGGCTGGAGGACACTCCTGAGATTTCACTCTGTGATTTAAGGTTAGTGAGTCTCCTATTTCACTCTGTGATTTAAGGTTAGTGAGTCTCCTATATCACTCACCAAGGATTCTGATAAACAGGTAAATGAGATGAATATCCAAGACTTGCTCACAGAGGTTCTTAGATTTGAAGTAAATAATAGATCCTACTGTTTCAAACAGGGAAGTTTTCCCACACTTGGACAGGTTCTCAAAATTAGAACAGCTATGAAATAAGGCTAAGGATTCTCACCGGTACCAGACAGGCAAAACTTCTGTTACATAGAAAATCATAAGAGCCTGTTTTCCATACTCTGCTTTATAAGACTTTGCCCAACATCCAGTTTCAGAACCAGTTCCCAACATGACCTAATAATCTCCATATGTGATAAAAAGAACTTTAGGGCAGGGGACTGGAGTGATGGGGAGATAATGGACATTGAGCTGGCTTGAGAGGCAAAAGCACTGAACAGCCTTTCCTAAATGTGAATTTCAAGCCTTCCTCAGAGCCTAGCAAAAGACCCCAGCTTCCAGATGGGCTCTGCAAAAGCCGTGAGGCACCATGCTGCACTGTAATGAGGCAGCAGATTCTAAGAGAACATTCTTTGCTATAGAAGCTGAGGCTGACAACCAAACAAGGACCACTAATTCACTAACAACCCACAGACAGAAGGGCCAAGTCGGCCCGTTAGCCACTCCACAGCCCTCTGTATGTAAAAGTGCCCAGCATGCATGTGTCCCAAGGGCAGCTAACTCATAAGTAGGCCAGGCCTATGGTGGGATCTACAGCAAAATGATAATCTAGATTAATCAGGGTCCCTTGGTGGGGAATGTGAATGGGGATTTGAAAACAAAGTTAGTGATGGAAGAGGAAAGTTAAAGGTCATGATGTAAAGAGACCAGATTAAACAGACTTCATGCAGCAAACCCCAGCAACAGTGTGCACGCGTGTGCATACACACACACACACGTACACACACACACACACACACACACACACACACACACAGAGTCTCTCTCTCTCTCGTACATGCTAGACAAAATGGGAGGGAGAAATTTAATCTGTAATAGACTTCGACAGAAAAAAAAAGAGAAGTTCTTACATACCAGGGATAAAGAGGAAACCAGAGCAAGGAACATAAACTAGAGCTGAATCACCTTGAGGTAAAACACGTCTTATGAGATAAAGCAGGTCACCGCACAATAAAAGATGCGATTTTAAACCTGTACACACCAAATAATGTGGCTTACAATACACAAATCGAAATTAAAAAATTACGAGGAGGAAGTGGCAAATCTACAATCATAGTAGATTTTAACATGCCTCTCTAAGCAATTTACAATCAAAGGAGACAAAAATTAATAAAGATTTAGAAAGAACATATCTGCCTTAATCTCATCAAAAGGTAATTAAGTAGGAATCAATAATAAAAATAATAATTTAAAAAATCTGTATACAGTATATCTGTATAGAATATAGTATTAATATATTTATTATTAAATATAATAGAATACTTGCACTTCCACTTAGGATATAGAAAGTTGCAAGAGAATGTTGATCCCACCCTAAGAACAAGGAAAAGGTGAATAACCACAAAATCAGTCTTTTCAGGTATATCAGAGAACTGAGGATACAGTTAAATCTAGTGAGATAAAATCCAAAAACAGACACACATAGTTGCCTTCATCCTTGGCACAGCAGAGGGAGGCAGAGGAGGCCACCACAATTGGATAAGAAAAGCATTTAACTTTTAATGAATTTCTAGAGATTAAACTAAGGGTAGCATGATGGTTTGGATCCCTAACAACTCCCCTCCACAAAGGGTCTGTATCTATGGCCAGCTCTACTGCATGGGCCTTTACTACGTATGTGTGAGAAAAATTGGAAACGGGATAGGAGAATCACCAGACACCCCCTCTGAGACACATGTATGGGACCTTAGGGCCTGTGTAACAATTAAAAAATATCTAGCATAGGTGTAATTGGAGTACCACAGGCGAAGAGAAAAAGTCAAAATAAATATTTGAAGAAATAATGGTTGAAACATTCCTGAATTTGATAAAAGAGATGAATTCACATATTCGAGCAGTTCAGTAAAGCACAAGTAGAATAAATACAAAACAAAACAAAAAAACATCCCTATACCTATCATGGTCAAACTAGTGAAACCAATAAAAAAGAGAAATACTTGAAAGCAACCAGAGAAAAAGTGGGACAACAACTCAAATTACCACTCGGCATCTCATCAGAAACTACTGAGGTCAGAAGACTGGAAGATAATATCTTTAAAATGTTAAAAGAAAAAAAAACCCTGCCAACCCAATTTATAATATCCAGAGAAAATATCCTCAAAGAATGAAGTTGAAATTAAAACATTTTCAGATAAAACGGGTTGATTTTAGAACAAAATGAAAAAGCTATTACTACAAATCTTTTAGGAGAAATAGAAGAATATCTTGGCAACTTAGGATAAGCAAAGGTTTCTTAAAAGAACACAGAAAACCCTGAACATAAAATACGATAATTGATAAACTAGTTATCATCAAAATTAAAAATATCTGTTCATCAAAGTCACTATTAAAGAAAGAAAAGCAAGCCACGGACTAGGAGAAAAAATTTCATGACACACATATTTAACAAAGAACTTGTATCCAGAAAGTACATGAAAAAAGTCCTACATATCAATAATAATAATTTTTTTAAAAACACAACTGAAAAAAAAAATGAGCAAAAGACTTAAATAGTAGGCCACTCCAGATTGGTAGGCAGCAGGTTTAATAAGCAGAACTATGATTTAATGCCAAGTGCATCTTAAATATTACACTTTAAAATGTATCATGTTCATATTAAACAACTAGATAATGGCCAGGAAATTCAGAAGCAAATAAAGTAGCTTTTGGCGTCAATCGTGGAGGTTTTCTCCTCAATGCCAGCCCAGTCTCTATGGCCTATTCATACACAATGTATGAACAGCTTCCATAAATATGATTCTTCTGCATGATGATTTCCCCCAACCTGGTTGGTGTTGGAGTTAGAGGACCAAGATACTCGAAGAGCCAAGGAACTGTGTGTATTCAGCTCCCCATCCTTGACCATATATACACACTAAGGTTGTAACCAAACATACCTGCAGACAGAAACTGCACTAGACCATGAACCAAGACCCCAGAACTCTGAGAATCCTGTCCCCAACTCCTGCTACACACATATATGCACCAGGATTGCATAAATACACCTAAAGATGTTGTGGTTCAGGAGCAACTATACTGGGCTGAGAGCCAGTTCCCATTCCAGTCCTGCCATCAAGGAGCAGTGGGCTTGATAAGCTACAATGAGAATCTGGTCTTGACCAGGCTATAACGTGAACTTTAGCTGTTTCTAACCAGCCCACTTGGTCAGTCTCATGACATATTTAGGCCTAAGGACATTAATTTACAGGGGTGCTGGAATATGACAGAGACTCAATAAATGTAATTGTTATTATTACTTCACCTCTCAAAGCCTGTTTCCTAATCGTTATAAATGCAGTAGCTCCTAATACCAGCTCCCACTTACCCTAAATGGATGTCATGAGGATCCAGTAAAATATGTGTGAAGTACGGGCATACTACAAGATGGTCACCAAATCAAGAGACTGTCGTTGTCACTGAGGCTGGAGGAGAGATAAAATGGTGAGAGTGATATGATCATTTGTTTGATATAAAGTGTTTCTATTTTGGAGAAGTATACTTCGTAAAAAGAAAGAGAGAGAGAGACTGGATTTTTGAGAGAGAGAAATAGAGAAAGAGAGAGAAAGAACTAAAAAGTGGCTAATTGTTAGAGGAAAGCTAGAGAAAGTCTACCTCAACACATGATGAAAATTAAGGCATAAATTCACGTCCAGTTTGTTCTTCTTATAGCTTCCAAATAATAATCTCCTAAGGTTGCTTATAACCAAAAATTATGTTTCTCAAAGTCTAGCCCCAAGGTTCATCTTCTTTTGACAGCCCTGATGAGACTGTTGAAAATACAAATGCCTGGAACCCTCCCCCAAGGATTCTGATCTTCAGATCTAGATTTGAAACCAGAAATCTACATTTTAATAAGTCTCCCAGGTGATCCTGATACCACCAAATATTGAAGACCACTAGAGTAGCCTGTACCAAAAGGCGACTCACTGCAAGCTCCTGCTTACTCAGAGGACTTCTAATGCTACCTTCAGACTGAGCTTCGTCTCCTGCTCACCCCAGTACTCCACAGACCGGTGTCTGCAGCGGTCTCTTTCCACTTGCAGTCATTAGCTCTGAAACCGGACAGCTGGCTTTGTAGGAAAATAATTATTATTAAATGATTACAGCTTTTGCAAGAATGCCGAAAATCCTGATATTAAACACTGCTAGATAGTGGATGAATGGGAAAAGCTGCCACGCATCTGCATTTTTAGTTAGAGAGAGGGAAGTTTATAATGTATATCAAATGTTTTAAAAACATGCAAACCTTTTGAGCCAGCAACTTGACTTCAAGAAAACTATCCTTAGGAAATACAAAGATGTGTGTAAAGACGTATGTACAAAAATATTCACTGCACCCTATATATAATAAAAAATAATTTAAACCAATAATCCGGAATTTATAAACTGGCCAGAAAAATAATAGAATCATAAAACGAAATGCTATCTAACTCTACTACTACTAACTAATTTTAGAATTCATGTTCTAAAAAGATATTTGTTGATAAGGAAAAATGTATTTATGATGATACACTGCTAAGTATACAGCTGGTTATAAAATAGCATTATTACATGCAACAAATATATACTATATTTATATATACAAAGATACATTCACCAAACACGGGAGGGAGATGAAAGGATACTGATTAAACTATTGAGTCCTTCCATCCCCCATCTTGTTGCTGACAAAATCCACCAATGGATTCTAACACTAATGGGCAAAAGTTTAAAGAGAAACGAGATTTGCATAGTCTCAAAGATATTTATTACAAAGGGAAAAATAGCCACTCTACAATAGAGAAACCCAGCAGACACCACTATAACCAAGTGATCAAGGTTAATAAAGCCAATAATAAGACATATCGAGATTATGAACCCTTGGATATGATTCACCGAGAAAAAACACATTTCGGTGGGATTCTTGCCAACAGTTCATAACTTCATTAAAACCATGTAGAAACATCTAATGTACTCAAATTGTTATATTCTACAAAATAACTAGTCAGTAGTTATCAAAAGTATCAAGGTCATAAAAGACTAGGGAATTGTCAGATTAAAAGAGATTAAGGAGACATGATGACTAAATACACCATTCAATCCTAGATCAGAGACCGAAACAGAAAAAAGACATTAATGGAAACTAATTATTTGAAATTCAAATAAAGTCTGTAGTTTAGTTAGTAGTATTGTCCCAACGTCAATGTCCTGGCTTTGATCATTCTACTATTATATGTAAAATGTTAACATTAAGGGAAGCCAGGTAATGGATATACGGGAAGTCTTTGTACTATTGTATTAGTTTTCTATTGCTGCATAACAAATTGCCACAAATTTAGTGGCTTAAAACAACACACGCGTATTATCTCACAGTTCCATAGGTCAGAAGTCTGCATGCCATGGCTAGATTCTCTGCTCAGGGTCTCACCAGGCTAAAATCAAGGTATCCGAAGAGGCTGTGGTTCTTATCTGGGACTCAGGGTCCTCTTGCAAGCTCACTCAGGCAGTTGACAGGATTTAGGCCCTTGCTGGCTATCAGCCAGAGGCCACTCTTATCTCCCAGAGGCCTCTGTCCTATCTTGGCACATGGCCCCCTCCACCTCACATCCAACAAGAGTATGTCAAGTCCTCATACTCTGAATCTCTCTGACTTCAACCAGAGAAAGTTCTCTGCTTTTTAAGGGTCTGTGTGATTAGATTGGACCCACCTGAATATTCCAGGCTAATCTCCCTATTTTAAGATTTGTAGCCTCAAAAACATCTGCAAAGTCTCCTTTGCCATATAACATGATATATTCAAAGGCTTCTGAGATTAGAGAATGAATATTTGGGGACTAATTATCTTTTTTTTTTTCTTTTTAGGCAAGGCAATCCTTGGTTGACCTCACAGATTGCAAGGACCTTGTCAGTTTACAATCCCTTATTTTTTTATTTTTTTATGCCTACAGCTCTTGGTCTTCCTAGGTGGTCTCCCATCTAAGTACTAACCAGGCCCGACCTTGCTTAACTTCCGACATCAGATGGGATCGGACTTGTTCAGGGTGGCCATTGACTCAATTATCTTACTACCACAACTATATTTGCAACTTTTTTCTAAGGCTAAAATTTGTTCAAATTTTTAGATTTAAAGAGTGATTACCTCTTGGTGTTGATATTTGGGAGGATTTGTTTTTTATTCTTTTCTAAGTCTTGTGTATTGAGTATATAATATTTCTGCAATCATAATGCGGGGTTTCTCTATTGTCTTGAGACTATGTATATGTTTAAATAATGCTGTGCAAAGTCAGACTGCATAAAAAACTCCTTCCGACTTCTTCACAACCAGACTGGTTCAAGAACAGCAAACAAGAACGCTGCCTGCCTGGAACTTCCCAAACTGTCCTTCCTTTCTCAGGCAAACACTGCTTAGAATGCAAACAGAATTCCGAAACTAACTTTTCCTGTCATATAAGTCACTTTGTTACAACGTCTTACCTGTCACAGAGATTCCCTTCAATATATTTTCTGAAGATAACTTGTCATTTGAGAAGTTTAAGGCACTTGAATTGTTTTTAGCAATAAGTCAAAATGTTTGAATATGTTGTAATAACCAGGCCTAGAAATGTCATTTTCACTGAGCATTGGATCAATTTAGATGTTGTTATTGACTGAATAATAACAGCATCACGCCGTCTTTCTGAAACTCCAACACAGAGTAATGAGACTAATTATTGCATAAACTCAGCCCTGAGGAGGCCAAGAGGGCGGATATTCCCGGCAGCTGTCCAACTTGGAGAGTCTGGAGAAACAGCAGATGTTTATAGAGGCAATGCAGGGCTAAGCCAGGAGGTTCGAAGTATGAGGGGTGTCCTGGGAAGAAGATAAGGTGTTCATTTTTCAACAAAAAGAAAGTGGAGATGGATGAATTTAGCAATTTCAAACCCTTTGCCATTCAATACATATTTATGTGGCATTGTTTCAGAGCTGGAGATATGGTAGTATAGAGCTTGCAGCCTAGTGGGAGAGACAGACATTAAACTAATAACCGCTCAAATAATTACAAAACCATGACAAATGATCCAAAGGAAAAGTTCAGGGTTCAACAAGAATGTTAGTCTAGAGGGTCAGGAAAAAGGATGCTCTCAAGATATGAAGTTTTTTTAATTAAACTTTTTATTTTTGAATAATTATAGATTTACATGTATTTATAAAAAATAATAAAGATCTTTTCTAATGTTCAAATTTTTAGGGTTATTTATATATTTAAATACTAGTGCTTTATTGGATATTTTCTCTCAGTCTATAACTTGTCTTTGCATCCTCTTCACATGGGCTTTAGCAGAGCAAATGTTTTTAATTTTCATGAAATCTAATTTGTCAGTTTTTTCTTCTATGGATCATGCTTTTGGTATCAAATCTAGGAACTCTTTACCTATTTCTAGATCCTAAAGATTTTCTTCTGTGGATCTTTCCTAAAAGCTTTTTAGTATTTCATTTTACATTTTGGGTTATAGGTCAAGTTTCCTTTTTGGCCTATGGATGTCCAATTGCTTCAACTCTGTTGAAAAGCTATACTTCCTCCATGAAATTGTTTTTGCACTTTTGTCAAAAATAAGTTGAGTATATTTGTGTGGGCCTATTTCTGGGTTA